>NW_018736304.1:0-36310 GCF_002204515.2 Aedes aegypti | reverse complement strand
TTGTTCTTCAGTGAGATGTGTGTCCAATAACTCAAAGATAGAAGAAGATAGTAGCATGAAATGATTAAGAAATTTTGTTGGGAGTATTTCAAAAAAACAAGGGAAAAAATAGTGGAACATCATATTTCCCCCGCGGCTTTGTTTTTTTTCATGTCCAGCCAGGGTAATGTGAAAATCCACTTGGAGGGCGAATATTGGTCAACCGTTCCTCAATTTCTTTGAGTTGTAATCCTACGTAAAACGGCTTGTCGTGATTTGAGGAAGCAGTAAAAAGTTCCCACATCATTTTTACCACTCCCAAAAGGACGTTGTGCATGTAATCTGGAGGGAAGCCTGAAATTATTTTTTTCATTTTAATAATTTGTAATACAACCAATCTACTATAATTACCTAATACTATGTCGAAATCAGGAACAGCAAGAAATACCGACAAATTCTTTATTCCCAGTTTTGGATTTTTTTTGTTTCGTGAACCTCCAACATTATACGTTTAGTCTTATGATGGTCCTTTCGTTGTACAGTTATGGCAGGATAACGAATTTGATTTCCATTCACAACCTTTCCACTGTCTCAAAGCTTTCAGGACAATTCTTAACACCAACTATCAGATTAACCATTTTAAGTAATTGTACTACAGCCTCCTGAGTTAACTGATATTTTAAGTAGAAATTTAGTATCATATTCAGTACATCGCTTACTAGAATGTCAGTATTGAATTTCAGCGGTTTGTTGTAGTAGTCAAATGTATCCTGAAAGGTATAGAAAGCATTGTTTGCATAATTGTTGTACGAGCATGAGATTACGTATAAAAACTCATTCTCAATTATAGGGCATACCTCACAACAACTTTCTTCCGATAAATCAGATTCCACGTTTGAGCTTGATTCTCTATTATCATCTGATAATGTTTCATCAAGGGTTTCTTGACTGTTCTCAAAAACGGCATGCATAGTTTGATCTGTATAACTGACCACGTCTTGGTTAGTTGGTAAAATACATGCGTTCTCCATTGAAATTGATTGGCTTTGACTCGCAGTAGAAAAGAATCGATTAGAAAATTCTATTTTTTCATCGTAAGTTAACTCAATTTCATCGAATCCGTTGAAATCCGATTCGCTAGATGAAGACTCAGCTGTCTTCTCCAAAATTGGGTCGGGTTCCTCGACTATTTCACCGCAAAATAGTGCAGGATCAGGCCCTCGAATAACAGGCTAAAATTAAAGATAACATTGGTTCGATCCAGAGGTTCCATACTGACTTTAGTTTGTTTTGTTAATCGCAAATTAAATTTTTGAATGTTAAATATGAGTTTGCTGGCCCGGAAAATTGCTTCTAAATGCAATAGGTTGATGCAGAAAGTCATCAGTAACTGCAACCGTTACAATTAACCGTGAATTCATTTTCGTAATTCCAGGACATTTTTATAATCTTTTTTTTTTGGTTTAAATTGAATTTGTTTTAAACAATGTTCTTAGCTAATGCTGCAAGGTACGAAACCAACTTTATTTTATCAGCGTTCTTGAACAGAACATTTGAAAATGTTGCATACTACAGTCATCTCTCCCTTACTCGATATTCTGTATCTCGATATTTCCCCTAACTCGATGGAATGCGCGGTCCCTTCAATTTAGCTTGCTTTGATACCTCTGTAAGTCAATACCTCTCTAACTCGATGTTCCCTAACTCGATGCTATCTGTTCCAGTTTCCCAAGTGAATTTACCTCTCTAACTCGATATTTTCAAAAAGTTCCAAATGACCTCCAAATGTTGAATAAATTCAAGAATTTGAATATTATGCCTAAATTGATAGTAAAATTGAGGTTTACTGCCTATTCCTGGGTGATAAAATTTTCAATTTTTGCCGACCGTTAAAAAAGTTTCACATAGGTAAATGTAGTAAAATTGTATTATATTTCACATTTATATTACTATTTCAAACGTGTTTTGTCAAAATAATTAAATGTTTAAAATTTGAAAAATATCTGTTCTGTATCTCGATACCTCCCTAACTCGATGGTCCCTTCAATATCGAGTAAGCGAGAGTTAACTGTAGTTAACCTTTTAGCACAGTTTCTCTGATAGAAACAATCCATTGGATTTTAGTTGTGAAACGTGTTCAACTGAATAAAATAAAATTTTAAGTTCAATCAACGATCTAGTATAGTGTATTCATTAGAAAAAACAATGAAATCCGATCTGCTATCACCAGAACCATTTTAAAACAAATCAATTACTGCATATGTTATCTAAGTTTAGTTATCGGTCTTTTAGATGGAGAACAAACCTACTGCAGAATTTAATGGTAATAATCTCGTTTTCATTCGTGTATTTTAAGAGCAAACCATCATCAGACTGTGTTATCAAATTTTTGTTTCATTGTTTCAACATAGCAACATATTGATTACTCGTTTTGATATCAGCAGAAAAAAACGTCATCAAAACGAGTTTTCAATTAGCTATCACAAAATCAAATTCAGTTTTCAATTTGATCTCAAACTTTGCTCGGGTATTGAATTATGCGGGCGAGGTGTAGCCAATCTACGAGATAATGTCTAACCTGATATGTGGTTATAACTTTCTTTGTACCTATTTGTGGCCGTGGGGGAAATGTTATACAATTCTTTACGTTTATCATAGCCCCGAGAAGCAAAGATTCAGACATATAAAAAACTTATGGACTTCAAGAATTTTCTAATTTCAAGTGCAAGAAGATTTGTTATTCGATCATGAATTCCAGTTATCCCGAATTGATTCCTGCAGAGTCTCTCTCAGAGGGAATAAATTCACGAATTTCTCCAGTGATTCATTCAAGAATTTACACAGAGATAACTAGTTTACATGGAACAAGTGGGAGATGGGCAAATTTTGTGGACGGTTCTCAGCCATGGTTGCATACTATTTCAATCGGTCTTCTTAAATCAGTTATCAGCTGAGATATCGTTTTGCATAGTTTACCGTATACACCGTTTTCGACACTTCTGTAGCTCTAAAGTAGCTCTACAAACACTTCATTGTTTCAATTGTTGCATATTTGGGACACACTTGTTTTATCCTATGTCAAAAATAAAAAGAACGTACGATTTAATTTGTCATTTGATGAAAAATGCTAAGATCGTGGCAACTTTATTATACAATCAATATCAACTCCCTCAAAGCGTCCTCGGATCCTTCACCTGACCCATGAAAAGGATCAGATCGTTGCGCTTGTCGACGATCAGGAACGCAAACGGCCGATTCGCGATGAACCTCGGCGGGGTGGCTTTGTTCACGAAAACGGCACCGGACACCGAAGACGCGGTCGTTCCCTCCTCGTTGACGACGATCTTGTTCTTCTGGAAAATATCATTCACGACGATATCGCTGGCGATCTTGTTGAACTGCGCAAGGCCAGTGTGGAATGCTTCCCGCATTCCCATCTGCGAATAAAATGGAAGTGATGTCAAATCAAGCTTATTAGGGATGGTAAGACAAGGATCTCACATTGAACAGCACCGACTTCAGGACGTAATCAGAGGAAATTTGGAACCGAGGTAGAAACACTTCCACCTCGTCGTCCTCGTACTCCTCTGCCACCTGTCTGAGTTCTTTGTAGATCATTTCCATGTTAAAGTTGGCCAATCTCTGGACAACCTCATGAAGGGGCACACCTTTCCGCGGAAGAATCACCAACATACTCATAAAACGATCGCTTCCATAGGGAAGTTCTACGATTTGGGCTTCCAACTCACGGAAGGCAGCAAACGGCAAAATGGCCTTCTGGAACATCATCGGGACGGAAGCCACGATTCGTTCGTTTTCGTCGTAGAAAGGAGTGCTTTCGTTGGTGTGCGATCGATTGAACGGGAACTGAAAGGTAGATAGTTCACTGAAATGTAGATAGTTGAGGTGATCAGGGTTGATCAAGGATGCCTTACCGTCCATTCTCCCTGGAAGAACAATACCGAAAGCAACAGCAGTCGAGCCTGGTCAAGATTTGTTGGATGGATTGCCCGCTTGATCTGTCCTTTGGTTGCATCGGAAACGACTTTGTTGATGTAGTTGTAGCTATCGCGTAGCGATTCGTTCGAGGAACTGAAATCCAAAGCTTCGAACAGATTCTCCCCATAGTAGGTATCAACGATGTGCTCGAAGTCGTGCCTCACTGGATGGTTCTTGTCCGTGAACATGAACTGTGCGGAAGATATCTCCACTCCGTTGGCCTTGACACTGGAACGATAATAGAAAAGATAAGTCTGTATGACCCTATTTACTTAACTAGATGTTTTACTTCCAGAGACTTGGTGTATATTTTAATACTAATATCTGAAAAGTTTCTATTTTTTATAGTAGGTCTCTTTTTTAACCAAAACGGTCTTTAAAGTCACTATTTCCCTTCTCCTTGCAGTGAATTCTGATTTGAAAAGAATCATCAGGAATTTTCACAGGTAATACTCTGAACATTTTTCAAAATGTCAAAGATTCCTGTAAGAATTTTACTAATTACAACTACAGGTTTCTCTAAAAAAATTTGAGATTTTTTTCAGTCTTCAATCATTTCAATAAAAGCATTTTAAATTCCTAGGAATATTTTAGTAATACTTCAATAGATTTTTTTTTCAGTAATCACATAGAATGTTTTTTTTTCAAATGTATTCTCTTTTTTCTTAGAATACTTCATTTAATTCTTCACGACGATACGCTACAGGTAATTTATTTTAGTTAATATTTTAGTATTGCGATATTTTGCCTAGGTTTTCTTATCGAGGTATTCATCGAAATATTCTTAATGCATTCCAGGAATTGAATGCTAATAATAAGTTATATTATCATAATGAGCTTTTTATTGGCTTTTATCGGTGAATGCAATACTTCTCAAAGTGGAAGGGAAGCAAGGAAAGTAATGAAAGAATATGATGGATAGAATCGGCAAGCGAGCGACGAGAGAAATGAATAGAAGTTGGAAAACTAACAGAGGGCCATATAAACAACGCAATCGAAGCGACAAATCGTTACCTAACGTCCTGGGCTAGATGTTGTAAGCGTTGGTCACTACTAACACTAGACAAGCAAAAATTTGTCGCCTCGACCTCTTAACTATATTGTTCGGCGGATGTTTCAGTTCCATCGATCGGTGGCATGTTTTCGAGGATTCGTATGAAAGTCGCGTTACTTATTGGATTTTTTTGCGCCTCGTCTCATATGCCCCTAATTCGCCCAATTGATCTTTATTCGAACCGAAGTTTTGTAATTTCTTCGCCTATTGGATTTGATTTCCAAAGTTTAACCACCTTGCATGACTTTATCATATCATATCATATCAAAATTCCGTTCAAACATAATTACTAAAATGTTTGCTTTTCAAAGATTTTCTGGATTCCAGAAGTTCTTTTTCGAAGAATTTAATAAAGCGTCTTCAGAAATTTTGGAGAAATTTCCTGAGTATATTCTTAGAAAAAAAAACAAACTGAGCATATTTATAAGAAATCTTTTGAAAAAAAAATCTGAAATAACGCTTGGACCCAAATTCAGGCACATTTTCAAAAAATTTTCTGGAAAATTGAAAGTTTTAATTAGGGGTCGTCCATAAATGACGTAGCATTTTAGGGGGGAGGGGGGACTTCACGAATGTGTGACGATGTGTGACGAGGGGGAGGGAGGGGTCCCAACTAGTAGACGTAGCATTTTGAATCGTGTCGGTAAAAATTGACTAAAAGTTTTTTTTTTTTATTTTTTTTTTGTTTGGGTTTGTTTGGGGTGTAAAAAAAATCAGTGAAAAAATGCTAAGTCATTTATGGACGCGCTTCTTATTGGTATATTTTTTGAAAACAGAACTACTTATGTAGTATAATGCTTCCGAAAACAACCTGAAAGAAAAATTCAGGAAATACCTGTCCATACCCTCATATCTCAGCTCATATCTGATACAAACGCTCATTTTCGTCAAAATTTAAATTTTTCAATTATTTTCTCATGCTGCAGTTGTAATATACCATAATTTGACGGAACCAGGCAATGAGTTGATCTAGGAAACTAAGAACTAAAGATTTTGAAAGCTATCTTAGCCAACTTCGAACAAGTTGTTCGAAGAGCTCTGTTGATGATTTTTATTCCAGAATATTTGAAATTCTGATTATAAGTATAGGTAGTAAAAGTACAGATTACTCTACAATACATAATAGTGATTTCTCAATTGTGAACTACTGTTTTGAGTAGAGCTGCTTAATATAGATTATATCAGCTGATGGCTGATGCTCTAAAACTATCAATATGACTTGTGAGCTATCATATCACTTTGATTTGACAACCAACAGCGGTGATGCGACATCGCACTCTAGATCATAATCACTGCAGAATAAGTGATCACGTGGCAATTATGGTGATGGAGTAGACAGCATGAGGTTGATGTGATATAGATCGATTCGAATTGTATCGCAGTCGGCCTGTACGAATCAGCACATTTTAAGCTTTCACGAGCAACTTTGGTTTTGAAAGATTAATGACCCATTTTTTCATAAATCGTTTTCAATGTAACAGCATGACTAACTATTGTTTTGTTGACACATCAGACCTTAGCCTGTCACATCAGTGACACACGCAAATGAAAAAAAAAATGAATGTACATATAGCTTTCTGGGGAATGGTTCATTCTGGAGAACGGAATTCTGGGGAACGGTTTTCGGGGGAATGATTTTCTGGGGAATGTTATAGAATACCTCAATGAATTCAACAAGGTGATTCATTATTAGGCTCCTCTAGAAATGTATTGGACTCCAAATTTCTCCAACATTTCGTCTACGAATAACCCCTCCAGTTCTTCCAAACAATCTCGATTAATTTTTGAGTAAAGGCCGGTTTGCTACTGACAAGAAAAGGAATCGCCTATCTCGATGCGTGGAAAATTTCTCCCAAGAAATGGTCAAGAAATCACTTTTGTCTGATCGCAGTACGCAGTTGAGAAGAAATGTCATTTCAAAGGGGGCTCTCTGTAGGAAATTCTTGACCCTTTCAGTCAAGGAATTTCTTTAACTTTTCTTGAGCGAAACAGCATACTTAGCTTAAAAGCGAAATATGCACTTCAACAGAAAAGTAATCGCCTATCTCGATGCGTGGCAAATTTCTTGCAAGGAATGCTCAAGAAAAGCATTTTTCTTTGATCGCAGTACGCAGTTGAGCGGTTCCATTTGAATTCGAATGTCGGTTTACTTTTGTTATTTTTTGATTTGGCTGAAATTTGGCATATGCTTTCTTTATGCCCAAAAATGCCTATTTGCATCATCGGTTCGCCATTTTTACCCTAGCGTTACTTTTGAGAAGGGCCTAAGGAAAAAATGCCTTAACAATTTTCAAAAAATTAAAACTCAGAAACTATTTGTCTGATCGGTTTGGTGTCTTCCGCAAAGTTTTAGGTTATTGTTGGAACTATCTGGGAAAAAAATATACACTGTAAAAAAAAATTGTATTTTTTTTATTTCGAAAATAAAGCTTAAAAATCCATTTTCTACAAAAATCGTTTTCTTGATTTTTTATTTTTTTATATTTTAAAAGTAGACAAAAAATTGAGTCTTTTTGCACAGTGGGTCAAAATGGAGAAATCATGGACAAAAAAGTTAATGATTTTTGAAAAAAGGTGAATTTTTGGAAAAATGGTCATAATAAACTTTTTTAATATTTTTCAACTCGATTTTATGAAAGTACGCAAAATTTACAACAAAAAAGCTATACGGAAAAATCAGGCTAACTTTTACCGTTTTAAAGATACAGTGATTTTAATACAGTGAAACCTCCATGAGTCGATATTGAAGAACCATCGACTCATGGAAAATATCGAGCCATGGAACAGCAATCCTTTGGAAAAGCTGCTTCTAGGGACCATCATAGTAACCATGAAATTTTGTTTTTAGTATGGTTCCATGAGTCGATATCGAGTCATGGAACATCGACTCATGGAGTATCACTGTACAGTTAACTCTCCCTTACTCGATATTGAAGGGACCATCGAGTTAGGGAGGTATCGAGATACAGAACACTATTTTTCATAATTTCATTTTTTTATTATTTTGACAAAATACATTCTGAATAGTTATTTTTTACTTGAATAACAAACAGATTTACCTCATTTACCTATGTACCACTTTTTTTACCAATCTGCAAAAATTAAAAATTTTAGCACCCAGAAATTGGCTGTAAACCTTAATTTTACTATCAAATTTAATCATAATAATAAAATTCATGAAATTTATTACCGTTTGGAGGACATTTGGGAACTTTTCATGAAAATATCGAGTTAGAAGAGGTAAACTCACTTGGGAATTTGAAACAGATATCATCGAGTTAGGGAACATCGAGTTAGAGAGGTATCGAGTTACAGAGGTATCAAAGCATGCTAGATTGAAGGGACCGCGCATGTCCATCGAGTTAGGGGAAATATCGAGATACAGAATATCGAGTAAGGGGGAGATGATTGTACAAAATTATGATATAATTTTCAATTTTCGGTCATTATAATATAATTTAGAAACGGTTTGTCCGATCAGTTTGGTGTCTTCCGCAAAGTTTTAGGTTATTGTTTGGGACTATCTGGAAAAAAATATACACTGTAAAAAAAATGTTGTAATGTTTTATATATCGAAAATAAAGCTTAAAAATCAATTTTTCTCAAAAATCGTATTTTGATTTTTGTTAATTTTTTTATATGTTGAAGTAGACAAAAAACGAAGTCTTTTGCACAGTGGGTCAAGATGGAGAAATCATGGACAAAAAAAGTTATAATTTTTATTCTTAATAAAATCTTTAGCAATCCATCAAGAAAAACATCCACAACTAATTTTTCAGAGATCTTCTCTTCTAGGCATTAACGTCCTCACTGGAACAGAGCCGGCTTCTCAGCTTAGTGTTCTTATGAGCACTTCCACAGTTAGTTAACTGAGAGCTTTCATTGCCAAAGTTGCCATTTTCGCATTCGTATATCGTGTGGCAGATACGATTATACTATATGCCCAGGGAAGTCAAGGAAATTTCCTTTTACGAAAAGATCCTGGACCGTCCGGAATCGACCCAGACACCTTCAGCATGGCTTTGCTTTGTAGCCGCGACTCTAACCCACTCAGCTAAGGAAGGCCCCAGAGATCTTCTCAAGAGTTTATCAGAAGTTTCCTCAGAAATTACTAAGAGACTGTTTTAGCGATACTTTCCGATTGTTTTTTTCTCCAATAATGTCTTAAAAATATTCTTGACGACTCCTAGGAGACATCCATGAAAAATAATATCAATTTCAAATATCTAAAATAATGTATGATTGTCATTATGAAGAAATCATATTAGGATTCTTGAAATAATTTCTTAAGATGTACTTAGAGAAATTCTTGGTTGAAATTTTAGTACCAAATTGATTAACAATTCTGAAAGGAAATTAATTACTCGAGATCTCCAAAGTATCTCAAATGAAAATCATGGACGAAATCCAGGAATTCCTGAAAAAAACATATGTTTAGATTCCCCATAAAAATCGTAAAATTCATAATTTTTATGAAAACTTCAATCTTCTGATTTCTGTTGGGATTGTTTTTGCTTTCATAGTTCCTATATGGACTCTTTTTGGTTCCCGTTTGGTCGCTTTTTATTCCTGTTGCAAAAGTACTCAGCCGCTCTAGCTTAATCTAGGATAAAACTCTAAAAGTCATCGATAACCACGTGTGTAGCTCGTTGTTTCCGAACAAATGAATGAATAAGCATCCAAATCAACACCATGGCAGATACAGGATGATCCTTTCTTCACCATAGTTTTGTAAAATAACGTGTAAATCCATGCGAACAATCAAAATGGCCACCAATGGCTTTTAGGGGCGAGATCATAAATTATGCGAGAATTTATGTAAAACCTTTTCATAAATAAATATGACGAACAGTTGAAAAATTTTAGGCGGAATGGGTCCAGACCTGACTCACCTGCCCAAATCAAACTATAATACCTACTATTTCATCTACAAAGCCTTGATCTATATTTCGAGCAGTAACTAATAATTGAGAGTTGGAAAATTTTCAGTGACGTTTATGCAGATTGGATTATTTGTTTCTGGAAGATTTCACAAATTATGATTGTATTGAAATTTTGGCAAGAATCAATTTTTGACCAAAAAATATCTGCGCGAGAAAAATTTTGAGAGAATTTCAAGGGAAATTGCTACCAAAATTTTGTAGTCCAATTTTCGGTAGCATTCATGGTCCAGCTCCGAAGAAATTTAAATTTTCGGAATTTACAAAACTTTTTCATAATTTTTAGAGGTGTTGCTAGTTTGACCCAGTAAACGCCCAGTTGTTACTTTTATGAATACAGTTATTTTTTTTGGAAAAAAAATGGAAGGATGATATCACAGCATATCTCAGCAAAGTTATGAAAGAGCTCAAGGGCAGTCTACCCGGGTAGAGGTGAATAATAAAATAATGGTAAAATAAGAACAAATTTTTGCAATCATATCTAAAACAGACATCGCCATCACAGTAAAATGTGTCATTATTTTGATATTTGAAAACTTTATTTAAATAATTCATGAGAACAAACCAACATCAATTTTGTCATAATATCTCATTTTACAATTCGTATGATATTCATTGAAGATTTAAAAAGCAAATGTTTTTTTGCACGAAAGCAAAAGTTTATTTTTCAATCATGCTAAATTTAGATATTAAAGTCAAAGAACTAAAATTACCATTATTTTTGATCTTCTCGTGAATAGCTTATTTAGTTATTATTTGTAATCAATATCTAAATAATAACATATTTTGTTATTCACGGTTGCTTATATGTTTGCTATTACTTTGTTCTTACAATGGTAAAATACGATATTATTTAGTTTTTATGCCATATAAACTTAGTTATTATTTTTGTTATTTTATCTCTTATTTCAAACAAACAAAGAACAAATTTTGCTATTCAAACATTCTATTTAATGGTAAGTTTTTTTATTCTTTTGCAATTCTCCTCTACCCGGGTAATAAAGCATAAATAAGCATAAATTATTTTAACATTTTGGGCTGTTTTGTGAGTAGCTCTTGTCGGCATCACCATGCTCGTCTTATGTCACAATAAGCGTGGTTTCCAAATAAGAGATTCTCGAACGATTCTGGGCAAACATTAGAAACGGGAAACATCGATACAGTCGAATTTTGTTCGTTGCACTACGTTTAATTGCACTTCGTTTTAATTGGGCTCCCGTTAAGTGGGCTATGGCCCACCTAAAACGAAGGCAAGCGTCACTTTCTGACATAAACCGCAATTTGTGATTGTTGGTAGCCCTGAATTTCTATTGTAATCGGTTCTTGACAGCTCAAAAATTAGCCCGATTAGTGAAAGTCTTTCACTAGGTGGGCCACGGGTTTAGTGCAACCAGCCTCCTGACACCGCCCATACAACCCCATTGAAAAATAACGAGCAAACATCTCTGGTTCCTAATGGGAAATGTTTCCCACTGACAGCTCAATGTTTGTAAACAAATAACCGTTTGAGGAATAATAATCGATGATGGCGAAATCTTTTTCTTCGAAAAATTTCTTTTCCCGCATAACAACAGTTATTCGAACAAACAAACGGTTGCAAACTATTGGATTGCAGTACAGCAAGTCAATTTGGGTTAAAGTGATTAGCTAGAAACACATTTTAATATTGGAGGAAAAATTCCCTAATATGATTAGGCCATTGTACGTTGTTGCTCTTGAGTTTGATGCTGACCACGGAAACATGGCTGCCTAAGCACCGGGTTGAGTGCAACGAACAAAAGTTGACTGTATCGGTAAACAATGACTTTGCCAGTCGCTGTCGCTTTAGCCTTTTTCAAATGTTGGTCCAGGATTGTAGAATGGAACCAGGCAGATTTCAGAATGGATCCTGGGATTCCAGAGCAGATCGTAGGATTTCATTATGTACCCTGGGATTGTGTGGGTCGCTGGGTCTCCAGTGTTGATCCTGGTATTTCAGTGTAGATCCTTTGATTGCAGTGTGGATTCTAGGATTGTAGCATTCAGTGTGGATCCTTTGATTTCCATGTGAATATTGAGATTGTAGGATTTAAGTGCGGATCTTGGGGTTTTAATGAATTATGTGGATCGCAGAATTTCAGTGCGGAACTTGGTATTTCAATGTGGTGGATCCTAGCATTTTAAATTTCTAGGGATATTTTTAAGAATACTTCAATAGATTTTAGCTACATGTAATTTATTTTAGTTAAAATTTTAGTATTGCGATATAAATTTTGCCTAGGTTTTCTCATCGAGGAATTTATCGAAATATTCATAATGCATTCAAAAATTGAATAATGCTGTAATAACAAGTTATCTAATGTTTCTCTTGATTTTTTCGTGCCTCCAGCAATCCTCAGAAGAACTCCTGTAAGAATTTTTCTGTAAATATCTCCAAGTAATCTAACAAAATGTTTTCGATCAGATTCCTTCGAACCCAATTCCTAAAATTTCTGTTTTCCAAAGATTTTCTGGATTCCCGAAGCTTTTATTTTTCAAGGAATTTAATGACGCGTCTTTAGAATTTTTGGAGAATAGGGTCCTAAAATGTTTAATGAAATCTTGTTTTCATTTAATAACACGAAAAAACATGTTACTGCAGTAACATTTTTTCCCGCTCAAATAACGGCTACATCATATTTAAACTTCAATTTGAAAATTGGGTCCATAAATGAACCTTGACACTTAAGATCATGTTTGACGTTCGCTTAGTCGACAAAAACACCACAGGGGTTGTTCCTATCTGACATTTCGGAAGGGACACGGAAAACAAAATATACCCAAAACATTGAGTTTAAGCCAAGGGGTGACAGAATTTGAAAAAAAAATTGATAGTGTCAGTGTAATTTTGAAGCGCAGTTTAGATTTTTTGGCTCGATGAATGATGACAAACATATTTGTTTTATTAGTTTTTTCCTTATGTTTCTCTCTTAACAAAATTTAATGTAAAATCGCTTAGTTCCAGAACTGAAAAAGTTACGTCACCTTATTACGACACTGAAGACGACCTTACAGTTGAGGTCGAAATACGCGTATCGTATCTGTCAAAAGATACAAACTCTGATGGAATTAAATGGTATACAGTCAACTCTCCTTAATCGATATTGAAGGGACCATTGAGTTAGGGAGGTATCGAGATACAGAACACATATTTTTTTTCAAATTTTAAACTTTTCATTGTTTTTATAAAATACATTCAAAATAGTAATTTTAACGAAAATTCAATATAATTCTACCACATTTACCTACGTCCCTGGCCAAGAGCATAGGGTTTGACGGTGTCAAAGTAGAAGGTACACCATAATAATACCCGTCTGTGAAACATATCACGTTACCAATACTTTGGCACACCTCTAACGGTTCATGATTTATCATGAAACGGCTGCATTCAGGCGGAGGATCTGTCAATATGTTTCGGCATATTATCAGGTCCTCTTCGAACGGAGGGACCGCCAGGGCTCATTAGTTACTTATAAACCAGTGCTGGTTGTTGATGGTTCAGTTCGTTTACACGAGCTGTACAATCCTTTGTACAAATCAGTAATGGTGGTTAAGTTTCGAAGCCAACATGTGCTCAATCGTTTTATAATGCAACATAAGAATGTGTGTTTGGTGAAACTCTGCGTTACACTCGTCGTTATAAAATTGATAATTGTGAGGGTGCTAATAATGATGTTTGAAAATAAAGAGAAACACGTGGTAACACTAACAAACTGGTGGTTTATTTGAAACTGATTTCTGGTACTGGCGACAGGGTGATATTTATACTACTATGGTTGCTATGCAGTTGTTATATATAATGATCATAGCAACAGGGTAACTAACTGTATATAATATGGAATTCAAATATTACTGAGTTGCTTTGAATTCAACAGAAAAAATGCATCGTGATGAAAATATGAAAATGGCATTGGAAGTGATTGTGATAGTTTTGTTAAATATACAAATAATAATTATATGAACCCTACTAGTTTAACAATGGCCATAATACAATTTGCAATTATTTCTCTGAAGATAAACACTATGGCCTAGTTCTTCACACATGCATGATAAAAGTGTTTATTATGACAGCGTGTGCAGAAGGATGGATCGAAGTGATTTTTTTTTACTGTAACTTTCTTGATCGTAGTTTGAATAGTAATGTAGTAATTCTACAGCAACACTAATAATAAAAAAAAAAACTAAACTGAATATCTTTTAATTACTTAGTAACGATAACAGATGGTAAATGATAATTACAATGAATTTATATGAAAATGGTGTGATGTAATTTTAATGAAAATTTGTAGTTGTGATAGTGAAAAGTGATATACCTAATGGATACTATATCTGAAGTGTTTCACGAAAGTTGATGAGTTATATTCGGTGGCATACGTGATAGTGTCGATAGTGAGTGATGAAATGAAATGGAGATTGAAGACTTTTTAATAAAACTATTTCGTTCTTCTTTTTAACCACTCTAGTAGCATTTCAGGCCTTATCATAGTTGATAGTAGTCTGAACTACTAGACTGCAAAACTACGGTAAGGGCTGATTGCTGCTAGGGTACACAGTGACGTCTGTGTGATGAACGTAATAGAGGTTTATAAAAGCAAATGCTGGGAAGGAGCCAGTACTACCCCTATCGCTACCGACAAAAAAAAAAAGAAAATTGCCACATTTACCTATGTGACACATTTTTACCGATCTGCAAAAAATGAAAATTTTATCACCTAGAAATGGACAGTAAACCATGATTTAACTATCAATTCAATCATAATATTCAAATTCATGAAATTGATTATCATTTGTTGGACATTTGAAACTTCTCTTGAAAATATCGAGTTAGAGAGGTAAACTCACTTGGGAAACTGAAACAGCTTGCATCGAGTTAGAGAGGTATCGACTTACAGAGGTACCAAAGCATGCTAGATTGAAGGGATCGCGCATTCCATCGAGTTGGGGGAATATTGAGATACAGAATATCGAGTAAGGAGAGTTAACTGTAGTACTAAAAAATGTGGAAGAATCTAGGCAAGTTATGGGGATCCTTTCCCATCTGGCCCTTCCTTACACTGCTTGAAGTTCCTTCTGAACCGTATCTTCCCTACGACTCTAATAAACTGTTTCTTTACGAAAAAAGCGTTTTCATAAAAAAAATCTTGTGCAAATAAATTAGTATAATTGTTAGCAACAGGTATAAAAAAAAAATCGATATTCAATAGTAAATTGATTGTTTATCAGTTTAATTTTACTATTGAAAAAGTTAAATTAATCTGAGTGTAGAATTCTCATTTAACTTTACCGAAGGACCTATGTAACAATGAGATATTATCTCCTCTCTCGCTCTCTTTCAGTTATGACAGTGCAATACTAAAGCTTTTGAGAAGATTTTCACTATTGATCGAAAAACAATGTCTTTATTTCATTGATTAAAGAGAAAGTAATCAAAGGGAGATGCCTAGATTGTGTAGGGGTTCATGGGAATCTTTGTGAACCATGCGTGTAATCTTTTTATGGTCTTAGAGTATTCTATACCTGGTGAAAAGGGTAAAATGTTGATTAAGAAGCAATGTGCTCAACTGGTCCCGAACCTGTCAACTCTATCAGTTATTCCTCATTTCATCCACAAACGTTTCCAGCATTATTCTTCTTAGTTTGAAACTGAGCCAAAACATAATATAATTATGTTTCAACTTACTTGATAGTTTCCTGGAAACTTTTGAAGTGATGTTTGATCAGATTCTGATCCTGCACACTCATCACTTCGAGAATCTCTCTGAGCGTTTCTCCTTCGGCGCCTTCGCTCAGCAAAGCCAGAAGAGTCCACACGGACAGCGGCGAAACGAAGATGTTGGTTGTCGTCACATTGCGATCATTGTCCACGGTTAGACTCACTTGCTGAAATGGAATACGATCGATCATTAGAACGATCTTCCCTGTTTGCCTGTTTGTTATTGTACCTTGAAAAAGTTCAGAGAGAAATTTTGCGAGCCTTTGTAGAAGTTTTCATTTATGGCATTAGGCATTTGCTGCTGCACTGGGTTGTTCACCGTTGACTGATCTATGCTTGGACCTTGACCCGCAACAATAGCATTCAATGCAAAAATCACCGCGCTCCAAACAAACATTCCATTGCCTGCAAATAAACCAGTTTGAACGGTATTATCCCCAGATGGTCTGAATCAACACTCGACGCCTTGGATAACATTGGTAACCGGTTCTCCTCCTGTAGTCTTCTTAAAACCTCTTCACTTCGCTTACGTCATAACTTTTTCATATGCGAAGCATCTTGCGACGATCACACCGAAGAATGGGAGGAACACAAGAAGTCAAGGTCGTGAACCAGTTCCAGAATGATCACAAACGACGACGCACCCTTACCGCTAGTAGACGCCGCCATCGCCGTCTTCTTGATCATACGTTGCAGGAACGCGAAGATGCGCATGAAGAGAACGATGATCGCTGATTTCGGTTGTAAACTATGATCTTCCGGAATCGTACGCGAAATGACGGCGACGACGATCTTCTACACCCTACCCGCACAGCCGTTACAATTAATTTGATGGCACCAATACTATACGGCTAAACCACTGGGTAGACAAGCAGTATTACCAATCAATGACTCAAACGGGGATTTACGTCTGGATCGCTGTTATCCTGTGTGAGCGCGTCGCAATGAGAGATGATCGTTTGTTTGTACTTATACCGGTTATCAACGCGAGTCAGCGGTAGTAGGTACACGATCGACACGGTATCGCGTATAGACAAACGGCACTGGAACGGAAACTGGAAACGTACGAACTAGAAGAGAGCACGATCGTTACTAAACGGGTGATTTTTGACGATCAGCCGGGTCTCTCCAACAGCAGTCGAAGTCGCTGTTTAGGTAGTGAGTAAAACTGTAGGTAATCGCGAGAGATTTTCCCAGGTTTGTTAAGCCGATCGTTTATAATACAGCAATTCCTCGATGTATGCGCTAACGTGCATTTTTGATATTTTTGCCAGACGCAATGAAGAACCCAATATTTTTAAATCAAGAGCATGATGACTTAGAAGGATAGAGCAGAATAGAACTCTTACTGAACATAGTTGTGTTAGATTGCCACTTCATTTTCAAATGTTTAATGGTTTTTCACGAACATCTGGGTCTCTCCAACAGTCGTAGTCGCTACTTGGGTAGTAAAAAGCTACCAAGATTTTCCCAGATTTGTTTAACCCAATGAGTTTGATAATAGGGTAGAAGTACCAATTATGGCTATAGCACCAATTATGGCAATAGTGGGAACAAAAAGAGATTTTTCTTATTGTTGCACTAGAATATAACGGCTTATATTCACAGGAATGATAAACCTATTTATTTTTGATGGTAACTAAAGCTTTATAAGAACATTCGTGCAATAAGCTTCGAAAAATGAACATCTGAAAATTTTGCCTCACACATATGTCACCTTCTTAGCAGTTTGCTAAAGGACACCACTTACGAAATGTATGTTTTTATCCGGAAAAACTGCTTCAACCTATGTTGTCTAATGAGAACAAATGAATAAATGTAACTGGAACAAGGAGTGTATGAGAACCCAATTATGGCGATACTCTGGAGGCAGATTGTTTACAATTTTTGATCAGTGAAATAGAAGAAGTGAAGCTATTTTACGGGTGACTTCCACGACGGGAAGGTTCGGTAAGGCATGATCTTCATGTTTTGTACTCAATAGGGTGATATTCAAAACTGAAAAGGCAATAGATGGCTCTTTTTCAATGGTAGTAAAAACGAAATCCTGAAGCAAAGAAAGCACCGCGGAAGATGACCTAAACACAAAATGTTATGTATTCACTTTACACTTGATTTCTAATCACTACTTTTTTTATTCTCTTTCCTAATTGCAAGCAATTTACAATTTTTATTATATTCCATACGTTTTGACAGTTCTCCGAGTACCATTCTTCCATGCGCTTGTGTTGAAAGTTTGAGAAATTTGAGAATCCAGCGTAGCGCGATCAGTGAGCGGAATACAAACATCAGTGTCGCCGCTCGGCGGTCGGTTAAAGAAACTAAATGTTCGGAAGGTTGTTGCCTGTACTTTTTGCCGCTGGCGCCAACTGTTAGCGTTTAAGAACAAAATAAACAGTCGTTACCCTATTGCTAAGATTTATCAATCACACGTTCGAAAACGTTCGCAAGCGGAATATGTTAATTTCAAGGAAGAGGGGGGTTTTCAGTGGCACTCGATTTTTGAATTTTCCCTCTTTTTTCGTTAAAATTAGGCGCTGAAAAGGTAATGTGAGTTCATTAATGCTGTTTTGTATCATAATTTGCGTTTTCACTACATTTAGACTCCTTTTCGAAAGGTAATTTGCTCCCATGAACCCATTGCCATAAATTGATTTTACATGTATTTAACACAAAACTTTTGGAAAACTTTATGAGCAATCACTTCATTACATCTTAGCGTTGCATTATCATTCGCTCTGGATGACGTTTGAGTTCATTTCGTGCAAATATTCGATAGTCCATAATAGGGCGATATTCAAAACTGAAAAGGCAATAGATGGCTCTTTTTCAGTGGTAGTAAAAACGAAATCCTGAAGCAAAGAAAGCACCACGGAAGATGAACTAAACACAAAAAGTTATGTACCATGCCCACACAGTTACGGATCACCCACAGTGACGGATCACTTTGGCGTTCAACAGCGGATGACTCGATCAAAACATAAATGTTGACGTAAAACATATTTTTCCTATGTTATACTATTCTACCATTTGTAATGTTAAGCACAACATTCAACCGCTAAATAACGGTGTATTTGACAAATGTTCAGTTGGTACCACACAAGTATCATTATATGGTCGTTTTCTGTAAGAAGTGCCGTCAGCATTCATAAGCTCCCACAGGTGCTAAAATTCAAATATTATGGCAGAAAAAATGCTCGTTCGCTTCGATTTAGTATGAATTCATCTTTGGAAAACATTTTCCTTAATAGGCAAATTTAATGCGCCACCAGCATAGAGGTCGCTAGGTAAGAAGGAAAGAAATGTCATTGAAAATGTTTGTTTACGTCCAAAATTCAATTTTTTCGACCCAAAAATTAGCTCATAATCAATTAATTATTAAACTATTTTCCATTGGCATAATCATGTTGACCCTTTATTCTTGCGAAACGCATGATTTCACAACAAATTTAGTCACAAACAAAGAATCCGGATGTTTATAACCTATGTAGCCAAATACCAATTTTCCAATTTTATCCCACAAATCGTACATGAGCACTAACCGGATCTATACATTTTGGAAGGAAAAAAAATTTATCATGTTTTTCAATGCTCTCTGATCGTCTACAACATAACTATTTCGAGAAAAAGTGTAATACGCTCCCAATCGCGAAACGCAACATACTGTTAGCCATCTATACTTTGGTAGCGCAACTAGTCAGATGATGAGAGATTTGATTTTTCACGCATCCATCACATGCCGCTGTGGGGAAAAATGTTTTATTTTCCTGATATAAGACGGTTCACAGTGAAACAGTTAGGCGGAAAAGGTAGGAATATCCATTCTTTATGTTCTACATATGTTTGTTTTTTGTATTATTGCACTACTTTCATAAAAATTGAGATCCGGCTGGTAGGAGCACTAGTTTGAGGTTGGAAAACCAGGATATGTGAGGTTAGTTTCATTGGAACTTTCGCCTGCGCGATTTTTGCGCTTGAATAAAACACGCTTCGGGACATTCTCCGCTGCCCCTAAAAATACCATTGGGTAGATAAATGAATTCTCTACCATTGGATCTCATTCAATTTCATACATAAGTGAAGTAAGCGGTGAAAATAAATATTTTGTTCCGAATGTTTTGAAACCATGAATGAGTTTGACATTGATCTCGTCAACCATCATCATGACGACAGCAGCACACCCCACCGGACGAATTGTCTTCTTGGGAGCGAATATGTGTGCTCCTTCCTATGCTGCACACGGTGCGTTCTCAACCCAACCTCTTTTATGACGGTTCTCCTACTAGCCACCAGATGTCGAAGTGATCGTTCAGCTTTGAAAATATTAGCCTATTGTTGATTGTAAATACTGAATATTAGCAGTTTTAACTAGTAATCCATAATATGGACGAGGACATGATTGTTTACTACGGTTATGGATCACTTCCAAAGAATGTAGATTTCTGCCATTTTAAGCATTGGATTCGACATTTTCAGACAATAGCACTAAGCATAAAACTAATAAAACATCAAGGTTTGTAAATTTCATATTTAGCAGACAAAAATGAGTGGAAAACTTGGTGTGGAGCGAAAACAGTACATGTCTCAATTACTACAATACAGTATCACAATAAAAAGGGCATTTTACCCTTGTTTCTAGCTCTAACACTGCTATTGTTTGCAGTAATATATGACACATTGTCAAATTTCGCCATACCATGCAATACAGATGCATTGAGTTGAAAATCTCTTGATTTTGCGCACTGATCCGTAATATGTCACAATTTGATCCATAATATGAACATTGATCCATAATATGGTTTTCAGGAACCGACGCAATTTTTAATTTTTATGCAATCCTATGTAAATATTACACTCAAAACAGTTTACTAACCGAAGTTCCAATTTGAAACGATTTGATTCGTGCTTTTAGATTACAATTTTACGTTTTCCATGTCGTTATATTGAATTTTATAGGTTGGACTCCACACTATTTGATCCATAACTGTGGGGTCATGGTATTCACTTTACACTTGATTTCTAATCACTACTTTTTGATTAAGTTTCCTAATTGCAAGCAATTTACAATTTTCATTATTTTCCATTCGCTCCCAATACGACAATTCGTCCGGTGGGGTGTGCTGCTGTCGTCATGATGATGGTTGACGAGAGCAATGTCAAATTCATTCATGGTTTCAAAACATTCGGAACAAAATATTTATTTTCACCGCTTACTTCACTTATGTATGAAATTGAATGAGATCCAATGGTAGAGAATTCATTTATCTACCCAATGGTATTTTTAGGGGCAGCGGAGAATGTCCCGAAGCGTGTTTTATTCAAGCGCAAAAATCGCTCAGGCGAAAGGTCCAATGAAACTAACCTCACATATCCTGGTTTTCCAACCTCAAACTAGTGCTCCTACCAGCCGGATCTCCATTTTTATGAAAGTAGTGCAATAATACAAAAAAGAAACGTATGTAGAACATAGAAAATGGATATTCCTACCTTTTCCGCCTAACTGTTTCACTGTGAACCGTTTTATATCAGGAAAATAAAACATTTTTCCCCACAGCGGCATGTGATGGATGCGTGAAAAATCAAATCTCTTATCATCTGACTAGTTGCGCTACCAAAGTATAGATGGCTAACAGTATGTTGCGTTTTGCGATTGGAAGCGTATAGGCTAATATTTTCAAAGCTGAACGATCACTTCGACATCTGGTGGCTAGTAGGAGAACCGTCATAAAAGAGGTTGGGTTGAGAACGCACCGTGTGCAGCATAGGAAGGAGCACACATATTACACTTTTTCTCGAAATAGTTATGTTGTAGACGATCAGAGAGCATTGAAAAACATGATAAATTTTTTTTCCTTCCAAAATGTACAGATCCGGTTAGTGCTCATGTACGATTTGTGGGATAAAATTGGAAAATTGGTATTTGGCTACATAGGTTATAAACATCCGGATTCTTTGTTTGTGACTAAATTTGTTGTGAAATCATGCGTTTCGCAAGAATAAAGGGTCAACATGATTATGCCAATGGAAAATAGTTTAATAATTAATTGATTATGAGCTAATTTTTGGGTCGAAAAAATTGAATTTTGGACGTAAACAAACATTTTCAATGACATTTCTTTCCTTCTTACCTAGCGACCTCTATGCTGGTGGCGCATTAAATTTGCCTATAGACCAATCCAGTTGCCTGCGTAGTAGTGCAATGTTGACAAAATTTTCTTTGTTTGCTGTGAGAACTGTCACAACATTGCTTTTGTTTGCTGTGAGAATCCAAATATAAACAGAATTGCTGCAAAACAACCACTTCTTTGTTGGCCTGCTGTTGACCGAAAGCTCAATAACGTCAAACAAACATCGATACATTTTCATTCTGAGGAAATCGACTTGTGTAAGATTGATTGTGCGTTGGTGTTCGTGGCAGTTTGCATGGGGACCTCTATAGTGGTTTCTGCGCTCATGTACATACATGTTACATGTCACCAACACTACTTAAAGAGTGCTGGTGGAAAATATAAACAAAAATCAGCTGTTCCCTGCAAAATCAAACGGCAGTATTTTCAACCAGCAAATTTGCGCACGTGTTCGTGACACCGCTCGGCGAGAGCTCAATTGGAACACTTTTATGTCGAATGCTAGGAACGCTATTGCCATAATTGGTACAAAAACAACGCGTTTTAAAACCAATTTTTTGAAGCTTAAAGTCAATTTAGTACCAAAACTGTTTAAATCAACTGCTCCGCAAGCCTTCAAACTAGTAATTAACACCAACAAGTCATGCTTACGTTTTAGGAACGTGGTTAAAACTTGATTTTTATCCATACTGTTGACATATTGCATCCATAATTGGTACACCTACCCTAGTTTTACTCCACTATAATTAGTTTAGACCAGCGGTTTTCAGATCGTGCTCCTCGGAGCACTTGGTGCTCGACGAAGTCTTGCCAGGTGGTATTTGTACGAATTTCTATGAATGTGCTTAAATATTTCAACTTTTTGCTTGAAAGTACACTACGAAGAATTATGTCAAAAATGAGTATTAAACCAAGCCACATCTTGAACTTTCAAGAACAAAAATTTAGATAACAAATTAATAAAACAAAATTGAAAAATCGACATATATTTGAGGATAGCTTTTAATTCAACCAATTAATCGATGTACCTTACTTACTTTACTTTTGCTGGCTCTACGTCCTTCAAGACATGACCTGCGCCACAATGTTACGCCAATTAACGATCAACGCTCCGTCATCGTAATCATCGTCATCATCGAAACTTCAAAAGCAGTTTTTCTGTTCAAAACAAAAAATTATTTGATGAAAATGTTGTTGCGGCGTGCAACTGGGACTTTTGCTCAGATGAGCGGGAACGGAACGATCGGATGATCTTCCGTCCACCTGTTGCCGGTAGCAACAGGGCACAGGACCGATAGCTCGACTGCAGGGGGATCTTGCAACTCTAGCCTTGGAAAAGGCTGTTTGGTTTCCACTGGTGGAGGGAAAGGCGGTTTGGTCACTTAACTAAACAGTATTTCGTAACTTCTTAACAGTATGGTGGTTGAAACGAAACTGAATGACTATCTGTGCACGCAAGCTCCTTAAGTAGGCTGCAGGTAGAAGGATTCATTGCATGCACAGTGAAATGGCTTCGGTGGGAAATTTCCACTGTCTTATGTACTACATACTGGATGCTGCAATCGGTGGTCCGGGTGGTGTGATGATGGAGAGCTCAAGCTAGTCGGTTGTGTTGCGTGAAGTAGTGTGTGTGTGGTTCAGGTAGGAAAGGGTGTTTGTTAGTGGTGGTAGCCGAAATACTCGCGGCGACTCGAGGTTATTTACATGAATGGGAATAGGGGGGAATGGATTACATAGGCAGGATCAACAACATAGTGAAAACGATGACTGAACTGATCAGGGTTGAAATGTTGCACACCGTTCGCGTTGTGCGTGAACAAATGTGTTCACTGTGTTTCGGTTGGAGAATAGAATACAGTGAACATATTTTCCTGTAAATTTTCTTGATTTTGAACGAAAAAACTGTTTTTGAAAATTCCGAAATCAATGACGGATCCTGCCCCCTTAACTCGGTCCATGGCTGCTAACCTCCAGTTTCTCGATCGCCCCACACTTCCAAGATCCTGCTCCACTTGGTCAAACCACCTAGCTCGTTGCGCTCCCCTTCGTCTTGTACCGGCCAGATTTGAGTTGAACACCATTTTTGCGGGATTGTTGTCTGGCATTCTCACAACGTGTCCCGCCCATCGTACCCATCCAGCTTTGGCGACCTTATGGATACTGGGTTCACCGTAGAGTTGCGCAAGCTTGTGGTTCATTCTTCTCCTCCATACGCCGTTCTCACATACTCCGCCGAAGATCGTCATAAGCACACGTCGTTCAAAAACTCCTAGCGCTTGCAGGTCCTCTTCGAGCATTGTTTACGTCTCATGCCCGTAGAGGACTACCGGTCTTATCAGCATCTTGTACATGGTACACTTAGTACGGAAGTGAAGTTTACCAGACCGCAAGGTCTTGTGGAGTCCGTAGTAAGCACGACTTCCGGCAATGATACGTCTTCGAATTTCTCTGCTGCAGTTGTTATCCGACGTTATCATTGATCCGAGGTAGACAAATTCGTCCACCACCTCGAACTCATCCCCGTCGATCATCACGCATCTGCCAATGCGAGCTCTATCGCGCTCGGTTCCTCCAGCCAGCAGATATTTCGTCTTCGACGTTTTTACCTTCAACCCAACCCGATCTGCTTCACGTTTCAGCCTGGTATACTGTTCAGAAACCACCTGGAAAGTTCTTCCGACAATGTCGACGTTGTCAGCAAAGCAGATGAACTGGCTGGATTTATTGAAGATCGTGCCCCGCATGTTGAAGCCCGCCCGTTTCATATCACCTTCTAGCGCAATATTGAACAGGAGGCAAGAAAGACCATCGCCTTGTCGAAGTCCTTTGCGTGTTTCAAATGGGTCCGATAATGCACCCGATATCTTCACACAGCACTGTACACTATCCATCGTTGCTTTGATCAGTCTAGTCAGTTTCCCGGGAAAACCATTCTCGTCCATAATCTTCCATAGCTCTTCGCGGTCGATGGTGGTGCGTAGGGACTTGATATTCGCGACACTTTTGGAGGGTCTGCCGCAACATAAAGATTTGGTCTGTCGTCGATCGCCCGTCCACAAAACCGGCTTGATAACTTCAATAGAAGTATTAGAAATAGAACGCTAGAGGCGCTGTTCCTCCATACATTGGCTGTGATATAGATGAATCAACCACAGTAGCCTTGAATTTCTACCGACGCGATCAACCAGTACTCAAACTGTCAAATCGTTTGTTTTGATTTTTCTCATATTTGAAAAAGGAAATGAAACGAGTGAAAAGAGCCTAGTATCTGGGACAATTAAGAAAGAAAAACCAACGTAATGAGAGTCGCTGTTCGATAAATTCAATTGGACGGGATCTAACTTATACAGGATTTGTTAAGTAACCCACTAATGCAAGCAATACGTTTTCAACCAGCAGTATGCGGCGCCGCCATCTTTTCGAATCCAACATATTCTAAACAACCGCTGGATACTCAAATGGATTTCAATGCGGATACTCAAATGATCTTGACTGCTGTCAAATCCATTAGGTGGGATTGGGGTTGCCATATACGTGTTTTCAACTTACAGGACTCTATGGTGCTTCTGTAAGTAAACAAGAACGGCAGTTGAATGCATCTTCTTAAAACAACACGATGGTTTCCTTCATTGGAGCGAGAAAACTGCTCTAAATGTGTCGAATAAAATTTGTATCGTAGCTGAATCTTAGACGATTCACAAGTTTCCGCAGTCATCTACATGGCAACTACAACTTCAACTCAGTGCCGATACTGCACCTTTAATTTTCCTCCCGTCATATATCACTGGATTTTTTGCTCCAATACTCATGATGCTGCAGGTTGATGTGTGCCGGGGGAGCATACCTTTACTTAGTTTCAAAACGCAATTTGCATACTTCAAATCTACCCTTCAGCCTTCACTAAATTTATGATTAACCAAGGATAACTGGCAGCAGCTCAACAACGTATTTTTATAGTATTCCATTCAAAATTAATCACACGCCAAGACGATAATGTATTAAGAGTCAAAATTCTCTAAGGCACTCAAACCACACGAAAGATCCATTCAACACGCTCAACCGAGGCTAGAAAAAAATGACAGAATCAATATTTTGATATCGAAAGCAGGTTGCTATGGATAGTGGTTATCACGCCCAATGGTATGGGTGCCCTAGTGTAGATGTAGTTGTGAACCTTAGACGAAAACAATATGCACTCTGTCTCGAAAAACACCCAGAATCCGGGTGTAAATTTTTCAAATTGGGTAATATTTCCATATGCATTTTGATGAGTCTGGAAAGCGTGTGTCATGTCTACCTATCTCAAGTGATATTAATTATTCTACCTTTTGACTTGGTACCTTTTATCTGTTCGTACCTACGGTATTTCTAAGATATAAGTACTGGCTGCAGTTGGCGCAGAAGAGAGGCTTCCCGGACTGTGGACTGATGAACATATTATTTTATTCTTTATTTACAGGATATAAAAGTGGCGACAAGGATCATGGAAACGTGTGTTGAAGATTGTCGATTTTCTTTGGTGTGGCGAATTGCCAATTGTATCTGTTTTTGAAAGTGCGGTGAAACTGCCGATTTGAGTTGAACCAAATTGTTCTTCAGGGCTGACGAAATTGTCGTTTATTGTGAACATACACACTTAGATTAAATTACTGGGGTCGGTAAAATTTTACTGGGTTTTGGAACTACCGAAAAAGTCAGTAAAATGAAAACTGTCGCCACGCGTAATTGAAAAGCAAATTTCACTATGTTTTATTTTTTATCGATATATGATATAAAAAGAAAGCTCTCTGCTAAATTTCAGTGAAAAATCTCTGTTTTTCGATTTCGGACATTTTTTTTAGTTTACTGACTTTTTCGGTAGTTCCAAAACCCAGTTATTTTTACCGAACAGATTGAGTGTGTAGTTGTTCTTTTATGAAGCGATTGCTGTATTGAGATGAACGAAATTGTTCTTTGGTGTTGACGAATTTGTCAAATGTAATGTTGAGCAGTAAAATCCAATGATTTGAATGTTTTGTTGTAGTCATGGAATCAGCAAATTTGCGTATTTAAGATAAGATCGTGGAATTCTTAGGATATATTTTCGATTGTTCGTTGTATGAGTTGTTGCAACTTGTAGGTGGCTTTTAAAGAATTATTAGAAGTTCCTAAAGGGGAAAGGACTGTCATGTCTACCTATCTCAAGTGATATTAATTATTCTACCTTTTGACTTGGTACCTTTTATCTGTTCGTACCTACGGTATTTCTAAGATATAAGTACTGGCTGCAGTTGGCGCAGAAGAGAGGCTTCCCGGACTGTGGACTGATGAACATATTATTTTATTCTTTATTTACAGGATATAAAAGCGTGTACAAGTTTCTTTGAGGGAAACAAAAACAAACTGTGTATGACGAGCGTATGCTAGTCTACGTGAGTTCAAATGTCACTAAGCTCTATAGGATGAGGACGTTTGACACTTTGAGTACCACCTCCAAATTGCGCATACTAGATGTTGGTCACAAGATTAGCAGCGACAATAGCGGTCTAATATTTATATGTCTATTATAACTTCCCGCAAATCTGCTTGCCAGTGGCGATAGACGGCGGAAGATGATCTGGGAAAGCGCTTTATAGGCTGCGTTAAGTAGTGCTGCATCCACCTTTCAATCACCTCACGTTCGTCCGTCAAGATACCTCCATCCTTATCCCGGCACATTTCGGCTCGCGGCACAAAGCCTTTGCGGCGCTTTTTATCCCGGAATAGATGGGTTTGCTGTCTTCGCTTCTGTTTGTATCGTTCCACGTTTTGACGGGTGCCTTGCTGCAGCATCATCGCCCGCGCTGCATTCTTCTCGTCCAAAACCGTCTGACATTCCTCGTCGAACCGTTCCGTCGATTTCCTTCGTCGAACCCAACGGCACCTTCCGCTGCGTTGTTTATGGCTGCTTTGAGACTACTCCAGCAGTCCTCAAGAGGGGCTTCGGTGAGCTCTCCCTCTTCCGGCAACGCTGCTTCAAGGCTTTGCGCGTAATCAGTTGCGACTTCGGGTAGCTAGAGTCGTTCCAGATTGTACCGTGGCGGGCGTCGGTACCGAATGTTGTTCACAACGGAGAGTCGTTGGCGCATTTTAACCGTCACTAAGGTAGTGGTCCGAATCGATGTTTGCGCCGCGATAGGTTCTAATGTCCGAGAAGTGTCTTCCATCAATCAAAACGTGGTCGATTTGCGATTCAGTTTGTTGAGGTGATCTCCAGGTGTACCGATACGGGAGGCTGTGCTGGAAGTAGGCGTATGGCCATGTTTTTGGAGGCAGCCAAATCAATCAGTCTAAGACCGTTTTCGTTCGTAAGCTGGTGAGCGCTGAACTTCCCTATAATCGGTCTAAATTCCTCCTCCTGGCCAACCTGAGCGTTGAGATCTCCGATAATGATTTTGACATCATGGCTTGGGCAGCCGTCGTATTCACGTTCCAGCTGCGCGTAGAAAGCGTCCTTATCGTCATCGTCACTTGCTAGGTGAGGGCTGTGCACGTTGATTATGCTTAGAGTGTCCATTTCCCGGCCATTTTGCTCGTCCCGGGATTCGGGACAAAAATCTTTGCTTATCCCGGGAAATCCCGGGATCCCGGGAAATCCCGGGATCCCGGGATTAATCAAATTTTCAATAAAACTAGCATTTCGGTTGAAATGGAAGTACAAATTTTAAAATACAATTTTTTTTGTCAAATAAATCAACAGATAATGTAACTTTTTAAAATAATTTGTTAATTATAGCAAATCACATTTCAGATAAGACTTTCTTATTCTGATTAAGTAACAAAACAAAAATCGAAACTTAGCTTGGCTAATTACGGGTTTGCTAAGATTTTTTTTTTCAAATTTTCTATCACACTTATCAATGGAATATAATAAAAACTACAGTCTTAATTTTAATGCAATTTGGAAAGTCATAAAAACTTTTGAGCAAAAGAAACGATTAAAGATCATTGAAGGTATTGTAGATCATGCTAAACGTTAATTACAGAAAATTATTGACTAAAGTTTACTGCCGTGAATCGCAAGTCAGTCCCTTTTGCATTTTGGTCAAAATTGAGTTGATATCAGTTTACATTATATCTTCTAATGATCTTTCAGCTGCACTAACGAGATATCACTTTTGGTTCAGTAAAATTAGGAAAAAACACCAAATTGCCCCATAATGAAAAATAAACGCATTTCGCATCGTGTAGCACAAAAATGAATCGTTACTTAGTCATATTTATATTTTTCTTGAAAAGGTAACGGAGTGAAAAGCAAACTATGAAAGTTTCATTGAGATCGAAACATGTTCCAATCTCCTGGAAGTTTTTGAATATTTGGTGGTATTTGATGGTACTTACTTGCGATTTGCAGCAGTTTAGGTGTACTTTCAAATTTATTATCTCAGAATAGGCTTATACAATCGGCTAATGTTGAAAAAACTAGACAAATAAACATATGTGTTTCTTACTTGGTAAATTGATCTTTTCATAAAAATAGTTACTCGTTTATTCTCTTTTTCATTATACTTTTCAACTTTATCAAATAAGGTTGAAAGTGAGGAAAAAATTCATTGTTTTTCATTGAAATTTAGTGGTTTTCTTCAAATTCTACGTACATTTCGGGAATCCCGGGATGGACACTCTAATTATGCTGATATTGAAGAAACGGCCTTTGATCCTCAACTTGCACATTCTGTTGTCGATTGGCCACCACCCAATCACGCGCCTCTGTATTTCGCCCATCACGATAAAAGCTGTGCCCAGCTCATGTCTGTTGCCGCAGCTCTGGTAGATGGTATAACCATCCCTATACGTATGTACCGTCGACCCTTTCCAGCAATCCTCCTGCAGCGCTACGATGTCGAATTTGCGGACCCTCAATAATTCGGAAAGAATGCGGGTACTTCCCAAGAAATTGAGAGACTTACAGTTCCATGATCCGAGTTTCCAATCGTTAGTCCGTTATCGATGCCTGGGTCTATGCCGATTGTTCCGGTCCGAATTTACATTGTATGCTTCCTGTACTGATGATTTTTACGGCTGGCTTGTAAGGCCTGCACCAACCCCCTGCCTCGCCGGAGGATCATCGTGCACAGCACTGTTTAGAGTCCCACGCTGGCACTAGGACCATGATCAGCCGCCCCTAACATGGAGAACAGACGCTCTGATAAGCTACACCCTCAGAAGAGAGGCACGTAGGGAAAGGGAACGTAGCTCTAAATAGTTGGAGCAGAATGATCAATATACACACTAATACCACAGTAAAAAAAATCGCACACTTCAATGATATTATTGTACTTTGAACTATGTTCGCATTTATCAGGGTGCAGGTGGAATTCTTAAAAAAATAATACAGTGACTCAATTTCATTTTCGTACGGGGCACTGTTTTCATATCAAGTTGGTATAAAACTATCAAATGGTGCATGGACTTCGATATATTTTATCAATAATGAAGGTTATAGGTGTCATCTATTGTTTGGCAATGACGAACTGTATTCATTTGCTTAAATCTTTGGAAAAATGGAAAAGTATTGAGATTGTGTCTATAATTGACCCAATTCCATATTGGTACACCTAACAAAAAAGAAATATACAGCATTTAAAACTAATTTTTAATGAACTAGATGATTACTTAAGCTCTTCGTTGTGTTGTTCAGATGCAGTAGAATACATTTGGAAAATTCATAAGCGGACATATTTGAAACTTAAGTAAATTTAATAACAATACCAGTTTTCCCATGTTTTTTGCTAAAATATTCGGTAAGTCGAACAAAAAATTGCATTTTTTTTTTCAACATCACTTCCTTAAGAATGATAACTGCGAATATTGCACAAGTTTCAAAAAATTATAATCAGTTTTAGAGTAGCTAGGAGTGGATATCGACAACTTATACTTTTGCATCTTAGGTAGTATAACATTTATAACAAATCAAAAACCAAAAATTTTAGTCAATTTCTTTATGCTTGGCTCCTAAATGTATATACATAATCCATAGTATGTTCCTATCAAAACATTGCGTAATTATCATTTTTAATTTACATTTTACTACCAAACATGACTATAGAGATTTAAAGAATAAATATTATTGCCATAACCGCAACACAAACGTTTTTTAAAATGATGAAAACAACAGGATATATTCTATTAAAAAGTATATCAATGCTCTCTGCTCATTCAAGTTATTTTGTATTTTTCTTATAAATTTCTATAAATTGTAAAATAGGGTACCATTTTGAATATAATTTTAATATAATTTCAAAGATAATTGAATATTACGATGACATCAATTATGTGGAGGTATGTACAGCGTAGTTTAGGGTACTTTATTGTAAAATGAAGTTCGTAGTTCAAATTATTTTTACAGATAAATACAAAATTAACATTTACCTGTTTATTTTCTGAACTCAAAAGGGATAAAAACTGTTTATGATTTCTGTAAAGTGTATATATTTCAACTAAATTTCTATCAGAGCTTACGAGTATAATCTATAGATTGGATCCAATGACAAAAATAAACGTTATTGTTCGAATTATTGGATTTTATAGCAAAAATCGTTGGAAAACTGGCATTTCTCATAATTTTACCTAAATTTCATATATGTCTACTAATAAATTGTCCAAAAGTATTTCACTACATCTGAACATCATAATAAAGTACTTCAGTAATAAAATAGAGCTTCTAAATTTTGTTTTGAACGTTGTGCGTATGAATTTTGGTTGGTGTACGAATATGGAACTGGGTGAATTTTAGACATCAATTCAATACATTTCTATTAATCAAAAGATAAATGTAAATGGAAACATTTTGTGATTGGCAAAAAATAGATGACACCTATTACCTTCAATGTGGATAAAGTATTTGCAGCTCAATACTTCATTTAATAGTTTTTTACTAACTTGATGTGGAAACAGTATCCTGTACGAATATGGAATTGGGCCACTGTATGTATTTGGGTTCGAAAAATCCAAAGGTTTATAAAAATCCATTGATGAAATTTTGATTTTCTTTTTCACTTTTTAGCTATTTTTTATACTAAAAACCACGTTGTTCGACGCATATCAGTCTATACAAAATGCATGTAAAAAATAAAAATAAAATCTCCGTTTATGAAAGTATAGACGAATGTACCGTAAAGTGCCTTATTTCAGCGTACCTAAGACTCTCATTCCGCGCATTTTGGAATATTTCTTTTATATCCTGTAAATAAAGAATAAAATAATATATTAACACAGACATATCACATTAACCAGTCCACAGTTCGGGAAGAAAAAAAAAAGCGTTTCAATAGGACCTAGATGGTTTTGCATTAAATTTAACTGGAATAAAGACCAACCTTATCTCTAATAGGCTTTGGAAGAAAACTAATTTCCAATTGGAAAATGTAAACAGACATAAAAGATTGTGATATTTTTATATTCAATCTGAGCATTGTAAATCCTGTTTTCCAAATGTTGTGAGTTGGTTCTGTCTTGTTGTAGCCTTCGCCTTCGCGTGCTATAATTGATAGAGATCAGTGCGCATCGTACCTTCGTGCTGTGCGTACACGAATTCTCTCTGCTCTTGGAAGTTTTCTTAAAAACTACCTAAAGCAGTAAAACAGTACTTTTCAGTGCTACAAAAACAGTACTTTTCAGTACTATTTTTCTACTATTGATCCCTTTACGATCCTTGTTTGGACCCGTGCCTTCGATTTTTCGTTGGACCCGTTGGCGAAAGCTAGCGGTGGTAATCCTTCTTGGACACCGTCTTGGGAAAAAAACCTCTCGAAGGTCACGTCTTCTTTCGTTTATTAACTAAACATGGTATCAACAACCAACAAAAGGAAGGGTGAATCTCTGAATTCACTACTTCCTTCCAAAAAATTGGGTTTTAAAACTGTCACTACACGTGGCAAGAATGGAAGAAAGGACGTTTCCCCGGAATGCGAACTTTCTTCCAAGGGTGAAATGAATAATTGTATCGAAATGAACAATCAGTTCGATGCTCTAGACAAATTTTCCGAACACCAAATCGAAGCAGCCTCTAGCCCAGGCTCTTTGATTCAAGTGAGGAAGCAAAGAGCGCCGCCTACAGTGATCAGTTGTTCCGAATTTTTGGGGATTTAGGCAGGAGATCTTGAACTCCATTAGGGGAATCAAGGTTTCCTTCCAAATCGCAAAGAAAGGAGACTGTCGCGTTTTGCCGGAAACTCTTAAAGATCGTGAACTTCTTCTCAAACATCTTGAATAGAAGAAGCACAAATTTTTTACTTATGACGACAAAACTGAACGTTTGTTCAAAGTTGTCTTGAAAGGTCTCTCAATTGACTATAAATCACCTGAAGAGATCAAAAATGGAATAAATGATTTACTTGGATTTTCCCCTGTTCAAGTAATCATTATGAAAAAGAGAACCCAATCTGGAATTGTTCGGAAAGGGCTTTCTCAAGAATTTTATTTAGTTCACTTTAACAAAAAAGAACTAAATAATATTAAAGCTTTAGAAAAAGCAAAACTTTTGTTTGATGTCCGGTGTGACATGGGAACATTTCCAGAAACCTGGAGGAAATTACCAGAACCCCACTCAGTGCCGTCGGTGCCAAAAGTGGGGTCATGGTACAAAAATTGTCGCATGGATGCTAAATGCATGATTTGCGGAGGTTCTTCTCACGCCAAAGATGTCTGTCCAGTGAAGGAAGATACCACCAAATTCATATGCTGTAATTGCGGGGCTAACCATAAGTCCAATTTTTGGAATTGTCCTTCACGCAAAAGGATCATTGAGGCTCGTGCCAGGCTGCCAGATAATATCCGTTACGATAACGGTCGTTTCCGGAATTTGCCTGGTAGAGTATCGAACAATGCTCATTTTTCAGTTAACGATCGCTTGATCATGAATCATACCCATCAGGAAGATCATAATCATGCTCATTCACAAACTAATTTTAAATCCGTCGGGTAGCCGTTCGAATCTTTCAATTTCGAATGTATCTACCCACGGAAAATCCTTTGCCGATATCGTAGCAGGAAATTCGAACTCCTCCCCTGTTCGATCCCATGGGTACCCATCAGGGAATGTCTGAAAACTCAGTGCAGTGCCAAAATCATGCGTGCCACTCAGAAATTGTTGTGCGTCTCCCATTCTTTGCGAGTTAACTCAAAGCAAGGCGCAGGAGACTATTTGTTTTTGTGCGAGACAAAGCAAAAGCACAATCTCTACTCTTTCAGTCTCTTTCATAAAAGCACAAAATCCACTCTAGAATATTTTCAACAAAGTATGCTTTGAAAGCGGACAAGCTTAATAAAGTAATTCGCAAAAACTTATTGTTGTGGATTGTTGACATATTTGGTAAAGTTAGAACATAAGGTGGTGACGAATTATGTTCAACGTGTTTAAGAATTTTGACAGTCACATATTAATGAAATGAATTCAAGTGAATTTATTTACGCGTGTGACGAAACGCAAAGAGTGAAAATGGAGACAAACCGATACATGCATCCCACAGCACATTGCGAGTCAGCACTGCCAGGGTGCAGTCCAAGAAAAATACTCCTGCACGTCTCTTTCGAATTTTGGGTGCTAATCTCGCAGCAGCGCGTGTAGCACCGAAAGAGATTTTGAGTCGCACCCCATCCCTGGTACCCATTCTACTTGTTTCAAATCAAATGGAAAAAACCCTACCGCCACAGGTAATTCCGCTTCTTCGTCTACCGGAAAATTCTAAATGGGAAATCACATGACATGTCTGCCTCTGATTTTAAATTTTCTAACTGAACAATTGAATCTAATGATTGATGCAATGTTCAAAAGCCCACTATGACTGAAGCAGTCCAAGTAGGTGTAAAATTTACAAATCAAATTGTTATTGGGATTACGTTTTCTAATGGATCCAAATAATAATTTAAATATTTTAAATTGGAATGCTCGTTCTCTGAATGGTAAAGAGGACGAGCTGCTTAATTTTCTTACGGTTAATAACGTGCATATAGCAGTTGTTACCGAAACGTATTTTAAACCTGGATCTAAACTCAAAAGAGATCCTAACTTTTTTGTTTATCGTAATGATCGACTTGATGGGGCATGTGGGGGAGTTGCAATCATCATTCATAGGCGTATAAACATCAACTGTTTTCATCATTTGAAACTAAAGTTTTTGAAACTTTAGGTGTTTCTGTTGAAACACAGTTTGGTAATATACTTTCATAGCTGCCTATTTGCCTTTTCAATGCTCTGGACAGCAAGTTAATTTGCTCCAAAACTGACTTGCGAAAATTGCTCGCAAATAAGTCAAAATTTTTTGTCATTGGTGACTTTAATGCCAAAATCGGTCATGGAATAATTCTCAAAGTAATGCCAACGGCAGAATTTTATTTGATGAGTGCTCTTCAGGATATTTCTCAATTCAATACCCCTGATAGCCCCACATGTTTTTCCTCTTCTAGAAATCCATCTACGATTGATTTGGTCTTAACCGACTCTAGTCATCTTTGTAGCCAACTGATTACTCATGCTGATTTTGATTCTGATCATGTCCCTGTTACATTTCAAATATCCCAAGAAGCGATTCTCAATCCTATCAGCTCCACTTTCAATTATTTACGAGCCGACTGGAATATATATAAAAACGTATGTTGACCCTAATCTTGATGTTAACATTTCTTTAGAAACTAAACTTGATATTGACAATGCTCTTGAAACTTTAACAAATTCCATTGTTGAAGCCCGGACCATTGCAATTCCAAAATGTGAAGTAAAATTTGAATCCGTGATTATAGACGATGATCTTAAACTCTTGATTCGTCTTAAAAACGTGAGGAGAAGGCAATTTCAACGGCTTTCGCGATCCTGCTATGAAAATCATGATGGCAGGATTTGCAGAAAGAAATCAAGAAACGTTTTGCTCAATTAAGAAACAAAAATTTTGAAAATAAAATTTCTCAATTGGACCCTGGCTCTAAGCCCTTTTGGAAATTATCTAAAATCTTGAAAAAACCTCAGAAGCCAATACCGGCATTGAAAGAGGAAAACAAATTATTACTAACTAATTGCGAAAAAGCTCAAAAACTTGCTATGCCGTTTAAAAGTGCGCACAATTTTAATTTAGGACTTACTAGTCCAATTGAAAATGAAGTTACTCAGGAGTTCGAAAATATTCTCAATCAAGAGAACGTTTTCGAAAATGCCTGGGAGACTGATTTGGAAGAAGTGAGAACTATTATTAACCTTCCAGTCGTCGCGTGGTTGGCCACCGTCAGAACCACCCCGCTGTTGTTGTGATCGAAAAGCGAGGTTTTTTAACCAGTGTTGTACAAAATACAACAGCGCGACGACTGAAGTGTTAAAAAATTCAAAAACATGAAAGCTCCTGGCGATGATGGAATTTTCTACATCCTCATCAAGAAACTTCCAGAAAGCAGCTTATCATTTTTAGTTAACATATTTAACAAATGTTTTCAATTAGCATATTTTCCTGACAAATGGAAAAATGCTAAGGTT
>NW_018736303.1:0-27500 GCF_002204515.2 Aedes aegypti | reverse complement strand
GACAATTTATGCTGCTTCTTTTTCCGAACTGGAAGTGAGTTATGAGTTTGGACAGAAATACTTCAACAATCTTTCATTTGCAAGTGCAGAAACGCGTGGATTTTTATGGAGTTCCAACGTCGGTAACGAAACGACAAAAAGGTGATCGTTGCATAGCAACCATTGATGCATAATAATTCTAAGGTAGGTGACACACAGAGCGTTGAATGTATGGAGACGCGGGTCAAAAATCAAAACTGGAAGATCTAGTCACATCAGTACCTCGGTATGTAAGGAACAGTTGTTCTTGGTCAAAGGATCTATAATTTGCATAAATGACATATGTTGTACACATAATCGCAAAACTGCATCATGCGCCAATTTGATTATTTTCCATGGAAAAATGCGAATTGTACCTAATTTACTGACGTAAGAATTTTTATGCAAATATGTCACTTTTTACTCGTAACTGCAAAAGTGACTTTTACGCCGTAATGATTTATATAAATATAATGATAATAATAAAAATAAAGATGAAATACATACATTATGAAGCAAAACTGGTTCAAGCAGTGTTTATGCAATGTTATGCATTTTTTTATATTGGAATGTGAGTATAACATGAAGTTGAAAAAGAAGTAGAAAAAAAAGAAAGCAGAAAATGTATGTATTCTTGGTTTTAATAATATAGTTCATCAATATGAAGCATTTATAAGATATCAATACCTTTGGATACGAGTTAAATATGAAAGTAGTAATTATAGTGAACGTCAAAAAATATATTTCAAAATAAACAATTATGCTCTTTATATATTTACTAATTGGTGAATAAGAAATTTTGAGCACTTATTTGGCCAATGTGGTATCAAAGAATGCATCTAAAAATATGAAAACAGTCAAAGTAAAGGCCATAATCATAACATCTGTAAAAGTAGGTTCCTTAGCCGAGTGGTTACAGTCCGCGGCTACAAAACAAAGTCATGTTAAAGGTGCCTGGGTTCGATTCCCAGTCGGTCCAGGATCTTTTCGTAAGGAAATTTCCTTGACTTCCCTGGGCATAGAGTATCATCGTACCTGCCACACGATATACAATGCAAAAATGTCAATTGGCAAAGAAAGCTCTCAGTTAATAACTGTGAAGTGCTCATAAGAACCTATGTTGAGAAGCAGGCTCTGTCCCAGTGAAGACGTAATGCCAAGAAGAGGAGATTATAAACTAAAAAAAAAGTCTCAAGAAATCTAAATATTGTAAAAGTTGAAACTGTTTCAGAACATATCCCCTGAGAATGTAGAATATAAAAACCTTGAGATGGTAGCTCATAAAATGTGCATCTCCTGAGTATGTAGACAGTGCATCAAAAAGGGACTGCCCTGAGAGCATAGCTAAAAAAACAAGTCACCTGATAGGGAAAAAAACGAGTCCCCTGAGATGGTAGATTAGTAGATAAAGTGAGCCCAAGTAGTTGACTAGTAAGTGAGTTCCCTGATAGATTACCTAACAAGAAAAACGAGTCATTTGAGAGAGTGATTACTCAAAGAACCAAGTCCCTTGAGAGGGTAACTAATGAAAACAGCTAGGGTAACTAATAAAAAACCCGAATCCCTTGTGAGGGTTCCTAATAAAAAGCAAGTCCCCTGAAAGGGAGGCTAATAAAAAAGCGAGTCACCTAAGAGAGTAGGCTACAAGAAGTGAGTCCCCTGAGAGGTAGGTAATAAAAACGAGTTCCCTGAGAGGGTATCTAATAAAGAAGTGAGTCCCCAGAGAGGGTAGTTTGCAGAAAGTGAGCCCCCTGAGAGAATAGGATGAAAAGCGAGTCCCCTGAGAAAGTAGGTAATAAAAAGTGAGTCCCCTGAGAGGGTAGTCTTCATAAAGTGAGTCCCCTGAGAGGGTAGTCTTCATAAAAAGAGTCCCCTGAGAGGGCATCCAGTAAAAAGTGAGTCCCCTGAGGGTAGGTAATAAAAAGTGAGTCCCATGAGAGGGTAGTCTTTATAAAGCGAGTCCCTTGAGAAGGTAGGTAATAAAAACGAGTCCCCTGAGAAGGTAGTCTTCATAAAGTGAGTCCCTTGAGAGGGTAGGTAATAAAAACGAGTCCCCTGAGAGGGTATCCAATAAAAAGTGAGTTCCCTGAGAGGGTAGTCTACAATAAGTGAGTCCCCTGAGAGGGTAGGTAATTAAAAGCAAGTCCCAGATAGGGTAGTCTTCATACAGTGAGTCCCCTGAGAGGGTAGGTAATAAAAACGAGTCCTCTGAGAAGGTATCCAATAGAAAGTGAGCCCCTGATAGGGTAGGTAATAAAAAGTGAGTCCCCTGAGAGGGTAGTCTTCATAAAGTGAGCCCCCTGAGAGGGTAGGTAATAGAAACGAGTCCCCTGAGAAGGTATCCAAAAAAAAGTGAGAGGGTAGTCTACAAAAAGTGAGTCCCCTGAGAGGGTAGGTAATTAAAAGCAAGTCCCCTGAGAGGGTAGTCTTCATAAAGTGAGTCCCCTGAGAGGGTAGAATAAAAACGAGTCCCCTGAGAGGGTAGTCTACAAAAAGTGGGTCCCCTGAGAGGGTATCTAATAGAAAGTGAGTCCCCTGAGAGGGTAGTCTACGAAAAGTGAGTCCCCTGAGAGGGTAATTAAAAGCAAGTCCCCTGAGAGGGTAGTCTTCATACAGTGAGTCCCCTGAGAGGGTATCTAATAAAAAAGTGAGTCCCCTGAGAGGGTAGGTCATTAAAAGCAAGTCCCCTGAGAGGGTAGTCTTCATAAAGTGAGTCCCTTGAGAGGGTAGGTAATAAAAACGAAATCCCCTGAGAGGGTATCCAATAAAAAGTGAGTCCCCTGAGAGGGTAGTCTACAAAAAGTGAGTCCCCTGAGAGGGTAGGTAATTAAAGCAAGTCCCCTGAGAGGGTAGTCTTCATACAGTGAGTCCCCTGAGGGGTAGTAATAAAACGAGTCCCCTGAGAGGGTAGTCTACAAGAAGTGAGTCCCCTGTGAGGGTATCCAATAAAAAGTGAGTCCCCAGAGAGGGTAGTCTACAAAAAGCAAGTCCCCTGAGAGGGTAGTCTTCATAAAGTGAGTCCCCTGAGAGGGTAGGTAATAGAAACGAGTCCTCTGATAGGGTATCCAATAAAAAGTGAGTCCCCTGAGAGGGTAGGTAATAAAAAAGTGAGTCCCCTGAGAGAGTAGTCTTCATAAAGTGAGTCCCCTGTGAGGGTAGGTAATAGAAACGAGTCCTCTGATAGGGTATCCAATAAAAAGTGAGTCCCCTGAGAGGGTAGGTAATAAAAAAGTGAGTCCCTGAGAGAGTAGTCTTCATAAAGTGAGTCCCCTGAGAGGGTAGGTAATAGAAGCGAGTCCCCTGAGAGGGTATCCAATAAAAAGTGAGTCCCCTGAAGGGTAGTCTTCATAAAGTGAGTCCCCTGAGGGGTAGGTAATTTAAAGCAAGTCCCCTGAGAGGGTAGTCTTCATACAGTGAGTCCCCTGAGAGGGTAGGTAATAAAAACGAGTCCCCTGAGAGGGTAGTCTACAAGAAGTGAGTCCCCTGTGAGGATATCCAATAAAAGTGAGTCCCCAGAGAGGGTAGTCTACAAAAAGCAAGTCCCCTGAGAGGGTAGTCTTCATAAAGTGAGTCCCCTGAGAGGGTAGGTAATAGAAACGAGTCCTCTGATAGGGTATCCAATAAAAAGTGAGTCCCCTGAGAGGGTAGGTAATAAAAAAGTGAGTCCCCTGAGAGAGTAGTCTTCATAAAGTGAGTCCCCTGTGAGGGTAGGTAATAGAAACGAGTCCTCTGATAGGGTATCCAATAAAAAGTGAGTCCCCTGAGAGGGTAAGTAATAAAAAAGTGAGTCCCCTGAGAGAGTAGTCTTCATAAAGTGAGTCCCCTGAGAGGGTAGAATAAAAACAAGTCCCCTGAGAGGGTAGTCTACAAGAAGTGAGTCCCTGTGAGGGTATCCAATAAAAAGTGAGTCCCCAGAGAGGGTAGTCTACAAAAAGCAAGTCCCCTGAGAGGGTAGTCTTCATAAAGTGAGTCCCCTGAGAGGGTATCTAATAAAACAGTGGAGTCCCCTGAGAGGGTAGTCTTCAAAACGTTAGTCCCCTGAGAGGGGTAACTAAGCAAAACCAGCGAGGCTTACTAATAACAACATCTAGTCTCCTGAGTGAGTAGGTAATAAAAAAAAAGTGCGTCCCATGAGAGGGTTGTCAATGAAAAGCAATGAAAATTTGTAATCAAAATAGCAAGGGTAATCACAAAAGGAACCGGAAAGGGTTACATGAGAGGGCAACTAATAGAAAAATTATCGCCGAATAGAGTACCTGAACCAAAACCAAACCGAAATGATAAACAATAGAGTAGACACACAACAAGTAAAATGTATTGAGCCATTTTAAATAATCAAATAATTTTTATCTTACGCTTTGATTAGAACATCTGGAAAAAGCTAATTGAAGTAGCACTTTGAGAACTAAGGTGGACAAGAAAACAGAGAAAGAATTTGTAAAACTGTTTGGTTCGTTTGAAAATTTAAATAATTTTAATTTTCGCTCACTTTGATATTCTTAGCATAGCTAACTCTCCGCAAAGGAACAATGAAAAAGGATTAGATCATATTAAATGTATTTAGTCATTTGAAAATTGAAATATTTTTTCGTAATCTAAGCTTGGAAAAGAATATTCGAAGAAGCTGAGAACAAAGGTAGACGATAAAGTAGAGTTAGAACACGTGAAAAGTATAGCCGTTCCAAGTAATTTTGATCTCTTATGCTCAATGTGACGTTCTGATCCTATAAAACTCTTTCCAAAGATAGACGATGCAGCAGAATTAGAACATTTAAAGTATTTTTTTCTTTCTCTATCGGTTTCTTGAACATTTTTTGATGTTTCGGGGACAGTAGGTTGTTAGCCTAAGGTTCCCTATCCGCCGTGATGGGGCTGCCATCTTAGGTGTAGCTTCCGGGGAAGAGCATTTCTTATTCAGCCGCTGGATGCCAGACAGACGCTGTTTGAGCCGCACCTCCTTGGGTGAACAAACGCTCGGTGGACGTACCTCCTCAATCTAGCTGAAGTCAGAAGGACTACAGGACCCAGGCTGCACTACCAGCTAAGCACGCAACTCTTAGCTGGCGGTCATTTGTCATCCGTCGACCCGTGGAAGCATGAGGTAGGAACTTGTGAGGACTCCGTCGACTCACCATTTTGCAGCCCAAACCGGCCACCAACACCTCAGCATGATCCGCCTAGGGTTCGGCGTATTAGTCGCGTTAACACCGAAGCTCCATCATTGCATGAGATAGAAAACAGCCATCCCAAAGTATGAAATCCAACAAAGCCCCTGGGGTCGATCGCATTATCAGCCGAGATGCTCAAAGCAGACCCCGCAATATCCGCTCAACTGTTGCATCAACTATTCCGCAATATCTGGGACACCGCGACTTTTCCGGCCGACTGGATGCAAGGCGTGTTAGTGAAGGTACCCAAAAGGGTGACCTCACTGTATGCGATAATTGGCGGGGCATCATGTTGCTATGTATTGTTCTCAAAGTTCTATGGCAAAGTGATCCTAAACCGGATCCAGGAGAAGATCGATGCGACTCTCCGTCGACAGCAAGCTGGATTCCGTGCCGGACGATCCTGTGTGGACCATATTGTCACGCTCCGTATCATCTTGGAGCAAGTCAATGAATTCCAAGAGTCCCTTTATATGGTATTCATTGACTACGAAAAAGCTTTCGACCGACTCAATCACGAAAATATGTGGGGTGCCCTGAGACGCAAGGGTGTTCCTGAGAAAATCATCGGCCTCATCGAAGCGCAGTACGAGGCCTTTACGTGCAGAGTATTGCACAACGGGGTCTTGTCTGAACCCATCCGGGTTGTAGCTGGAGTGAGGCAAGGATGTATACTATCACCACTACTGTTCCTCATCGTAATTGACGAGATCCTGATAGGCGCCATTGACCGTGAACAAAACCGTGGGCTGCTGTGGCAGCCTATTACTATGGAGCACTTAAATGATCTCGATTTGGCTGATGATATTGCTATACTAGCTCAACCGGCGCTCTGATATGCAGAGTAAGCTAGACGATCTTGCCGAACGCTCCTCAGCGGCAGGTCTCAACATCAATGTCAACAAGACCAAATCGTTGGATGTAAACACGGCCGGCCCTTCCAGCTTCACAGTAGCCGGGCAAACAGTGGAGAACGTCGAAAACTTCCAATATCTTGGTAGCCAACTGGCGTCTGACGGCGGTACCAAGATCGACATAGGTGCACGGATCAAGAAGGCGAGGGCTGCTTTTGCGAGCTTAAGAAATATTTGGAAGAACAGTCAGATTAGTCAACGCACCAAAATTCGAATATTCAATTCCAATGTCAAATCTGTGCTGTTATACGCCAGTGAAACGTGGTGTGTATCAGCGGAGAACACTCAACGGCTGCAGGTGTTCATCAACAGATGCCTGCGGTATATAATTCGGGCATGGTGGCCACACAACTGGATTTCTAATGCTGACCTCCATCGTCGGTGCCACCAGAAACCGATAACAACCGAAATTCGACAACGAAAGTGGGGGTGGGTCGGCCACACTCTACGTCGGGGCAGAAACGAAATCTGCAAACAAGCGCTGGAATGGAATCCAGCAGGACATCGCAGCAGAGGCAGACCCAGAGGATCATGGCGGCGCAGCCTCAACAAAGAAATAAAAGAAGTCGACGGCAATTTGACCTGGCCGCAGGTCAAGGCGATAGCTGGTAATCGCCCAGGATGGAAATCTTTCACGTCGGCCCTATGCACCAGAATGGGTGCCCAGGACCCATAAGTAAGTAAAAAAAAAAAGTATTTTTTTTATCTTTTCTATTCTCATTGATGTCCTGAGCCTGAAAAACTTTATCCAATGATGCATTTTGAAAACAAATATAAACAATGAAGTAGAAACATGTACATGTGTTTATCCATTTAAAATTTTAATTGGTTTTTATCTCTGATGCTCTCTTTGGTGTTCTTAACCGGAAAAACTATTCGAATTAGGATTTTTAAAACAAAGATAGGCGATGCAGTAGAGTTAGAACAAGTAAAGTGTATTTAGCAATTATAAAAAAACTAATAATTTTGATCTTTTACGCTTTTTTTGAAGTTTTGAGCTTGCAAAACTATTCGAAGTAGCATTTTGATAAAAAAAATATAGAAGATGAAGTAGAGTTAGAACATGGAAAGTGTATTTAGCCATTTAAAAATGTATACATATGAACTAGCATTTTGAGAACAAAGATCTACGATGATGTAGGGTTAGAACATATAAGTATATTAGGCCATTAAAAATAATTTTGAACTTTTAAGCTTTTTTTAATGCTGTGAGCTTGGAAAACTATCCGAAGTAGCATTTTGAGAACAAAGATAAACGATGAAGTAGTGTTAGAACATGGAAAGAGTATTTAGCTTTATAGAAATTGAAATAATTTTTATCTCTTATGATCTCTTGATGTTCAGAGCCTGAAAAACTCTGTTCGAAGTTGCAGTTTGAAGAAAAAACATGATCAATAAGGTAAACATGTAAAGCGTTAGAAATTAAAAAAAAAATGATCTCTGATGCTCTCTTTGATGTTCTGAGCCTGGAAAACTCTATCCGTAGTAGTTTTTTAGAACAAAGATAGAGAATTAGGTAGAGTAAGAATATCTATATAATATTGATCTCTTATATTGTCTTTGATGTTCTTAGCCTGTAAAACTCTATCCGAAGTAGTATTTTGAGATCTCAGGTATACAATGGAGTTTAGTTATAACATGTATATAGTAATTATAAAGTATAAGTATGAAAATGATCTATTATGCCCATTTTTATATTCTAAACCAGGAAAGCTCTATCCAATGTAGCGTTTTGAGAACATTAGAAGTAGCATAAGTCTAGAGGTAGAACATATTAAGTGTATTATTTCATTCAAAAAATCTAAAAATTTCAAATATAGCTGTTCGTCCTACTCGTGTTCAAATTGGGTACCACTTCTAATACTGCATCTGGTCCCTTAATACTGCAAAAGGTACCCATGGTTGACAGATCACAGTACAGTTTTCATGGAATTCTAGATTTTGCTCTATTACCTTATGTTCCATAAAATTTTGGCAACTGTTAGGAACGTGGAGGTCTTTATTTTGTCTTTGATAGTATTTTAAGTCTACAGTTCTCATTACGAAATCACTAGATGTATAGAGCCTTGCAAAATCGTACATTTTTTATTTATTCTAAGAAAATATTAAGGGTTAAGTTTTCTGACAATATATAAGTGTTAATCTTTTAATATAATTTTGATATTGAGTCTGAAAAGCTCTAATCAAAGCAACGCATTGAGGACAGAAATCATCTAGAAGGTGTAAGATGTCGGTGTAATTTATCTTAGAATGATTTGGAATTCTCATGCTTATGCTGGTCTTTGTGCATCTATTCGTTTCCATTGAAGGTTTGAAGATTTTATTTTTTTAATACTCCAATCAATGCATTTAAGAGAAAAGTTAAAGAACAAACTTTGACACATAGGGACAGATGATGTAACACAAAGAATTAAAGTGTGCAATGCTTGCTGATAAAATCAGAAGCTTACCCTACCATCAATTTTTGTGGTAACAACACATAGCCATTGGTAAGCTATGATGAACCTTTTAAAATTCTAATCTCTTATGTTCACATTGATATTTTTTCATAGTAGTATTACAAAGTGAAAGAAATTTAAAATTTAGAAACTTTCAAAAGATTTCGATTACATTAATATTTAAAAATTAATACCATTCAGCATTATAAAACCAATGATCTATGTAGAAATAATATGCAGAAATTAATAAAGAATTATCTGGAGGTTAAATATACAAATATCGTTCATAATTTGTTATTTCAATTTTAAACAGGTCGATATCTGATATAGTTCTACACTAAAGAATGCTCATTAATATAAATTTAGGTTTCAGAACAATATTCCAGTTATGATTTAGCTTCCTAAAAGGAGCACTAAACTGAGGAAAAATAGCGTAAATTTGCTAGTGGTTAACAATAAAAAGCTCGAAAACGTAAGGTTGCCGTATTTCTATATAATAACCATTTTATCAATGTCTTTTAGCCGCATAAAAACCAAATGAGGAATGAAAACGCTCTTAATTTCATCGTATAGGAAACGTTGCAACTCAAATGGAGCGGTCGCTCTATTTGCCAAGGAGAAGACAAATTCATTTGTTGATGACATCTTCATCTATAAGCGTGGTGAAAATAATTTGAAAAGCGTTACTCGATTAACTATTAATGGGAAGCGAAAATAAAATTAAATATGCTTTTTATCTTTCAGAATCCAATGAGAATCTTTGAAAAACATTAGAACAGATGTTGGTTGCACAAGGATGAAGAAGCTTGAAATCGAAGATTCAACTGAAAATGAAGCAATTGACAGGGAAGAAAAAATTGTAACATCTAACTAAACAGATTAGAATCACAGTATATAACTAAGAGTAGAGGAAGAGGTGAATGTAGGGATAGTGAAGGCAAGGAATAAAATAATTCAATTTAATAAGGATTTGCTCGATGTTGAAGAAAAGATACTTGATTCAGATCATAGTAGGCAGTTGTTTCCGAGTATGAAAAGCAGAAGTCAGTTTGTTGGTTTGTTTGGGGAAAATAAACGTTTTTCTGTAAAACGAGTGAACATTGGTGTTTGAAATATAAAAAGTATTACCGAAACCGTGTGAAAAATTGGTCTGAGAAAAAGACAGTTCACTACACATAGCAGTATGTTTCCAAGTTACAATTGTTTCCTATTGTAACTATTGCATATGTTAAGTAGTCGTTGCTGTTACTTACTTGTAACAATGTGTGCTGCTTGGGTGCTGTAGCCGTTCTCAAGAAACGCGGAAGTTCTATCAGAAGCTCAACTCATCCCGCAAAGGATTCGTGCCACGAAGCCGAGATGTGCCGGGATAAGGATGGAAGCATCTTGACGGACGGACGCGAGTGAGATCGAAAAGTGGAAGCAGCACTAAGATGAACACCTGGATGGCGCAGAGAACATAGGCACAGAAGGTCAGGACCATCGAAGGCGATGGGTACGTTAGCACAGCGGACAGTGAAAACCAACCAGCTTCCCACAATGGGGGAAGTTAAGGATGCCGTTCAACAGCTCAAGAACAACAAGGCCGCTGGCAAGGATGGTATCGGAGCCGAACTCATCAAGGATGGGCTCGGACAGGTTGGCCGCTTGTCTATATCGGCTGATAGTCAGAATCTGGAAACGGAACAGCTACCGGAGGAGTGGAAGCAAGGCGTTATTTACCATATCTACAAAAGGGCGACATACTGGCGTATGAAAATTATCATGCAATCACTATGCACACACTCTTCCGTTGTCTATTACCTATAGCAAACGAGTTCGTGGGAAGTTATCACCGGCCGCTCAACAACGGGACAGATCTTTCTGTGCGACAAATCCTCCATAAATGCCGTGAATACCAGGTCCCTACGCACCATCTGTTCATCGATTTCATGGCGGCATGCGACAGTTTTAACCCTGTAGAGCTATGGGAAGCTCATGGGCGAGAACAGCTTTCCCGGGAAGCTCACAAGATTGATTAGAGCAACGATGGACGGTGTGCAAAACTGCGTGAAGATCTCGGGCGAACACTTCAGTTCGTTTCGAGTCTCGGCGGGGACTACGACAGGGCGATGGACTTTCGTGCCTGTTGTTCAATATTGCACTTGAAGGTGTCATGCAGAGAGCACGATTTTCACGAGATCTGGCTAATTTGTTTACTTCGCGGACGACATCGACATTATTGGGAGAAAATTTTGAATCGGTGGCAGATTTGTTCACGCGCCTTAAACGCGATACAACAAGAGTCGGGCTAATGGGTAAATGCGTCGAAAACAAAGTACATACTGGTAGGTGGAACTGAGCACGAAAGGGCCCGCCTAGGAAGCAGTGTCACGATAGACGGGGATATCTTCAAGGTGGTGGGCGAGTTCATCTACCCTCGGATCCTTGCTGACGGCTGAAAGCAATGTCTAGCCGGGAAATTACGAAGGGCGCATCATCAGTGGAAGTCGTGCCTACTATGGGCTCCAGAAAAAACTGCGATCAAGAAAGACTCTTCCCCGCATCAATGCACGATGTACAAAATGCTTATAAGACCGGTAGTTCCTTACGGGCATGAGACGTGGACTATGCTCGAGGAGGACTTGCAAGCTTTTTGGGGGAACTACGAGCTCGCTTCAACTCTACGGCGAACCCAGTATCCTGAAGGTAGCTAAAGCTGGAAACCCTGGATACGCTGGGCAGGGATGTTGCAAGAATGCCGGACAACAGCCCTGTGAAGATGGTGTTCACTACGAATCCGGGTCGGTGTGCAAGAAGGCGAGAAGCGCAGCGAGCTAGGTGGATTAATCAGGCTGCACCAGGACCTGGAGAGCGTGAGCCACAGTCGAGGATGGAGAGAAGCGGCCATGAACCGAGTGAATTGGCGAAATAATGTTGACGAGGATTTATCAAGCTAATTGATATAAAACCAAAAAATTATATAAATAATGAAGTTTGAATTCTGTGGTAAATTAAGCAAATGAATTGCCATACAAGCTGTCAAACTTGCATACAAGTGGCTGAAATAGTCAATTTTCGCATTTTCACAATAACTTAATAAATAAACTAAATCACATAACATGCACAAGATGTCCATTTTATGAAATGAACAGTCCTTACAATGTTTCTTACGGGACGAAAAAAAAGGTGGGAAAAACTCTAATTAATTTCATTATGCACATTATGGTCTATAAAATTACCAGCTGTGTGTGTTTGTTTTCGTTCCGCAGTCGTAGTCGTACAGCAAAGTGCTCTTCTACGAAGCCAAAGGTACACATTTGAGCAAACTCGCGCCCTGGCTGGTTTGTGCACATATAACTACTCCTTGCCGGGGTTCGTTCGGTAGATGGAATAGCTTTTCATGTAAATGTGGGCAACGAGAAAGCAGCAATGGGTCTGACTCGAGAAGCGTACATTTTCCGCAGTTTGCAATTGTTCTTTTTTGTGTGCATGATATGTGCATTTAGGGAGAAGATAACTATTTTTAACTCCGTTCGGATGAGGAATATTATGTTTACCAGTTTCTGAGTGCCATGGGTGGAAGAAAATATTGCATTCAGTGCATTGAAATAGTCTACCTTTGACAGCGATTATTTTGATCTAGTGTTTGGCATAAATATATTTATTTTCGTTGATGTAGTTTTACTGCTGGTACTGTGAATTGAGATTTCTCAAACATTACGACTAATTTGTGGAAATTGACCCGCAATAAGTCAAAAAATATTGTCATTGGTGACTTCAGTGCGAAACGTCGCTCATAAAAAAAATAATTCCAACCAGCATAATTTTATGTGATGAGTGCTCTTGAGGATATTTTCTCAATTCAATACCCCTGATACCCCTACATGTTTTTCCTCTTCTAGAAGCCTTTCTACGATTGATTTCGTCAGTAGCCAACTGTTACTCATGCTGGATTTTGATTCTAATTATGTCCCTGTTAAATCCCAATATCCCATGAAGAGATTATCAACCGTATCAGCTCCGCTTTCAATTATTATTGAGCCGATTGGAATACTTATGAAACGTACATCGATAGTTGTCTTGATATCATGATGAGCAGCAATCTGGGACCAATGTTGTATAATTTTCTTACATCTGACTTACCTAAGTTATCTTCAAAGATTTCAATAATCTTTGTTCAAAGATGACCAAAAAGAAACTAGCTTGTCATTGTTAAAAAATTACAAAAAAAAAATTGGATTACTTTTTCTTTATACTTGTAAAAAATTGAAGATTCCAATTAATGCGTCTAAAACTTATCTCTATATTTTCCAAAATTCATCAAAAGTCAGCCAAGAAAAGTACCACAAGTGTCTCTAAAATCAGTGCAACTATAAAATACCTCCTGCTTGCATACGGAAGCGATTTAATTACATCAGAGACACACGGAACCATGGTAATTATAATCTATGGATGAACTCTAAGTAGCGAAGTGGATGGCATGGCAAACGAAAGCACCGAGATTCGCCGTCTGGGACCAATAATTCTCAAAGTTGAGTGAATGATTTGCGAGGCAAATTTTTATTTTATGAGCAATAAGCTGCTTTAGTCCCGGAAAGCGGAAGGATTGCAAATCTTATTCTACCTGAAATGGATTCGTGAGGAACAGGTAGCACATACTCAAGGGTCATCATCAGGAAGTATTCTTGAAACTGAATTTGCAAGAATATAAATGGAAAATCAGAGGCAATGTAATGCAATTCACGCTTCAAATAGAGTGCTTGGTAGGGTGCAGCTTGTTTTTTCGAAAGTTCTCAAAACCGAAAGTTCGTGTGTTCTTATAAATTTATAAATGTGTCAATTCTTGATGGATTGCCTTCGTTTCAGTTCAAATGAAATCGCCTGAATGTCTAGTTTTCCGATCATCATTGGATTTTTTGGAAATATTTATCGGTTCGGAGTTATTTCGGTGGGTTACTGGGTCAAGCCGGGTAAAAAAACCCAACTTCCTTTTCAATCAACTTTTACTCAACAAGATTTCTATTTCTATTTTTCAATAGTTTCGACTGTGGACGTTATGTGATAACTAAATTAGACAATTTGACCAGCCATTAGCTTTGGGTACTTTTTTGGTTATTTGGTCCCACCTTCGTGGATTCGACCTCAAATAGGTTAATCTTATTATTCTTATAAACTGGCAAATTTGGTTACTCAAAATATTCATTTTGAAAAGCAGCTTAGAACCAATCGAACAAGAGCATTTTGAGAGCAAGAAATAGAAAAATAGTTGACAATATTTCCTAAGCCCGATTCTTTTCAAATTTGTAAAAAAAAACTGGTTCACGGCTAAGCCACTGGACCTGTCATCCAGGTGTCATAGGCGGTCCTATGGTTCTCAGAACTTTCGAAAAAATAAGCCACACCCTACTCCCTAGTGATGAACGGTAAAGCAATCCGGACTCAAACTGCATTAAAAATGCATAAATTACTCCACATTTTATTTGCATGAATCCGTTTAGCATGTTCTCTCTTTTCAATTTACCCATGGCCCGAACGCTGCGCTGCCGAAGATATATCTTACACTACCAGAGGCAGAGGAGCTTCCGTTTCCGAGCCACGATCTATTCACGATGCTCGAAGCAGCAGAAAATGCTAGAACACACTTTCCTTCCACATTATCGCCCATTGTTTGGGAGCGGGGGGCAAGAAGCTATTGGTAATTGCAATTTTTCTTCGTGTCACAATAACCATAATGCGATGGGGTCAGGGTCGTGGTCTGGGGACCGCGACTATCGTTGCGGCACCAAAGACACGATTGCTCTACGTCACTGAGTTTCCGGGGTCCCGCATAGCTAACATCGCTATTCAGGAGAACCGCACGAATACCAGAGCAATTCACCATTTACCAAGATTCCTGGCTACACTCGCGTGGCATGCAGCATCGCAAAGCTGCCGCTCTCTATAAAATATGACATGGGTGTAGCCAGCCCCCAACCTCTCCAAGTTGCCGAAAAAAGAAAGTCAGGGGAAAGATAAAAAGGTTGAGATAGGCAGGCATTGCAGAATCTATTTTCATTTGACTTTAAAGCACGATCGAAGCAAGCACAGAAAAACATCCCATCTGCATCGTCTGTGATCGGAAATCTTTTGCCAGTTGTAGCAAGTCTGACAAACAAGAGCAGCGAACGAGAGCCCCGAAGAGAACGATGATATAACTCACATCTCTCGCATTTTTACCATTGGGGGTAGGTGTTTAACTTTATAGGCGTTATGAACAATCCCAAAACATCCTATAGCAATAGTTTCCTCCAAGTATGGAGCTTGTTTAAATCTGTTTAATTGGGTTTTATCATGCACTGTTACCCCCCCTTCTAGCGAATATGATAAACAGTCCCTCATGATGTGTTACAAACTCCCAGATAGATTTTCGAGATTCTTGCACCAATTGGTTGGAAATCTTTCTACGCATCGACTCCAATAATGAAAACTATTGATTTCCATGATTAAACTATTGAAAAATGGATAAATATCGAGGCATGTCTTATTTTCCATAGAACAGCACATTTTCTTGTGTATTTCTAACACAGACATCATTGAGCGATATCTTAGCCACTTTCGTCATTCAAAGGAAAACGCCCCTTTCGGTCTTCTTCTTACTCCTCTTTATTCTATCGTGTTCAGTCGAAGCCAGCCAAACTCCAATCAGCCACGCGCGCATCACTCAATCGTCGACCTTGATAATTGCCGTTGGTGGAGTGAGCCAACCATCGAAAACAAGGATGGGCAAGAAAACTTAGAAGCACAAAATTACTGACCGCATTTTAATTGAATTGTCTTCGGTAATCTTTTGGTGTATTTTTGTTTAATTTTTGTTATATATGAAACCCATTCGATCGACATTGTGACTATCCCCAACCGTCCTTTTCAGGGCAACAATTTCATTTTGAAAGAATAATGAGAATTTTCCACCGTGACGTACAACATTACTGGTGATTGGATGTGATTGATTCAGATTTCGATCAGTCATTTGCATGCAATCACTCATCATGACTAATGCTTTTCGAGTGCCAAGAAATAAATTTACCATAGTGCGCCCGCGAGAAATCGTCGACAGTGTGTGCATGAGTCGGATAAATTGCTGACGGCACTTGAATGAAGAATCCATCCCGGTTTGCCTCGCAGTTAGCGATGATTGAATAATGCCGTTGTCGTTGTAATCAAATCATCTTTCAAAGTTTCACGTACAAGATTGCGCCAAAAAGCCGTATGCGTAGAAAAATGGAGGCATGAAAATTTTATTATGATGAAAAATGACATACAATAGGAGTGTACAAATTTTCTTGCGAACTTATCTGTAAACTGACTTAATTTCTAATAACAAGTATTGATTTGACAATTGCAATAGATTGATTTGTTTAATTCGTACGAGAGTAAACGAGATGAAACAGAATGTACGATTAAACTCATAACGTTATTATAGGCGAAGAAACTCGCCAATCAAACGATATCATACACCGAGTAATGCGAGTGTGATGTAATTTGTTATTATGCAAACTTTTATGCGATTTTTGCTTTTCTGGATGAGCGGTGATTTCTGAGGCCAAAGTGTAGCTGGTAACCCCTGCGGCAGGTTTAGAGTGTCTTGAGGGATGTGGCCAATACGCAATATGATTAGGACCATAATCGATATGGGTCCTATAAAATGTCACTAGAAACTCGGTCTGTATCGGCAGTAGAAGCCAAGGTATCTAGAAAGGGAGGTAGTCCAATGTGTCAGAATTTCCCATTCCGCCATTTTGAAATGCCAAGTGACAGCTGGCGAGTTTGTTTTGGTTGTTTGGATATCAGGTGCATGATACAAAGTTTCTTATAAAATGTTTCTTTAGAACCCATGTCTGTGTCGAATACGCAACAAAGTATCTGAATTTCTTTTACTGTGTAATGCACTGATAATAGAATGACTATTAACTTACGAGTTAAAGTTACAATAATACAATCGTCACCGTCAAACGGCAACACCGGTGGCACATCCTCTTTTTCATCGGTGGACCGTCGGTGGTGGGTGGCTCTCACCCGCTGAACTATTCGACATTTCCACATTTACATGCATTACATGCAATTGTTAACCAACTTTTCAACTCAAAACACCAAGATTCCGCGGAATACTACATTAACGACGAAAATTTGATTCGCGGCAAAACAACTCATCAATGCTGGAGAAAATTTTCACTTCACTGTGTTTATGTTTGTTGGAGTAAACATCCCCTAACAACCCCATAGAAACGGTAGAGTGAAAAACAGTGTACACAAACCCGCCAGCTAGTCAACTCGCCAGCTGTCCACTTCCACCTTCCCCGCAGCTTAACCACAAACCGCGCACCCACTGACTGCTTAGATCGGTAAACCTGTCATTTTAAAAACCTTGGTAGAAGCATTAACCTAAGAATGCTAATGTCGCTGCTGTTCGTCTTACCAACATCTAGTTTGCCACGAACTGACAGCGTGAGTACGGGCCTCAAAGTGTCAGATTTATTTTCAAACCCAAAAGAACGACATGGTATTGAACAAACAATAAAAATTCATTATTTATGGTAATAATAATTGAAATCAGTTTTGTGTTAACAACGCCACTAGCGTTCTACTTCCAATATTTCTATTGTATCGGCCTGTACGCCGGTTTCCGGGTGCTGTATGTTATAAGTCTGGTGGCCAACAGTCAATGTCCAGCTGGTTACAGGTGCTTCAAGGCGCATTAAATTCAATCCATTTCAAGGTATTCATGGATGTTTGAATTTTGGCAAAACCCTTGGTTTTGTACAAATGATAATATTTCGTTTAAGTTTTTCAAAAATTCTTTTTCAGCGTTCATATTTGAATAAAGCTGCGTCAAGATAACCTTTTTGGATTATTCTTTAAGTCCAACTAAAAATTTGGATTCTGGCCGATGGAAACATTTTAGCAACGGAAAAGAATTTGTCAAATCGAAAAGGTCCATGCAAGGATCGGTCAAGATATCTTGAAATGAATGCTTCGACGAAATATTCGAAGAATTCGTCAAAATATTTTATAAGGGATAGTGCAACAATCCATGATTCCTTTTTATATTCTTATAAATATATTATTTTAGATTCTTCAGGAACTGCTGTGGTGTTCATTCCACTTACCGTTCCTGGAAGCACTTCATATTGCTCCGACGAGTACTCCGCAATACCTCAAAAGTAGTTTTCAGCAATGCTTCCAAGGGGTTCTCCGCTTAGTTCATCCATGAATTTCCTTACGAAATCTTTTGAAAAAAGTTCACTGAAATCAATTTATCTATGGAATACTAACATCACAGAGCACAAAAAGATTGAAACTACCGTAATCCGGGGTAACATTGATCAGCGGGGTAACATTGATCGGGATGACTCATCTTGTTAAACGTTCAAATAAAGATTTATTGATGAAACATTTTCGAACCATGAATGGTGCCTGTTTTTCGTATATTCATAAGCTAATGATAATTAAGGCTTTTGCCAAAAATTGCGTTTAGTTCATGCCGCAAATTTGTCAACTTTTTGAAACAATGATTTCTATCATTTTCACTGACACTACCGAAATTCATGTCTCACATGAGTTCTGCAGACGATGTGATCAAGGAAAATGCGAGTGTTACTAAAATGGCATCGCTGAAAACGATTCCGTTGTCAAATCTTTCATAAGTTTATTCATTTAGGCAACATTAACTAATTACTATTACGAATGTAGAATTTCCTGAGGAAATTGCCTACTTTTAGGCGTATTACGCGGTTCAAGGTGTTTTTAATTTTGAAATAACTCAAAAAGTAAATGACTTGTAAGAGTTTGGTCTTCATATTCGCTTCAGGGGCCCTGATTTTAGTAAGTAACGACATTTCCAATATTAGCGAACGTTGTTTACTTGGGGTGATCAATGTTACCCATATCAGCTGAATCAAAAAAATCACTTAAAACATTTATTTAAACATAATTAAATCTTTCGAAAAACAAAATAAAGTACATAGATAGGAGCGGTGGGTGCCAAGTACTTGTTTTAAAAATATGAAACTTGTAACATTTGTATTGTGAAATGAAAAATTTAAGAAAAACTAAAAAAAATGATCAATGTTACCCCGGATTACGGTACTTGAAAGATTATAGGGATAACCTGGAAGTATTCATCCGAGATAGAATGCCTCTACATGTCATATATGGGGATGTCCATTAACGACGTGGCCATTTTTTGGGAATCTCAGGCCCCCCAATTTCCGCTCGTGGTCATTTGTTCAGACAAAAATTTCACATTGTTTATGATTCTTAGTTTTTGGATAGTTTATCTCTCCCCTCATAGATGACTACGTGGTTTTTGAACAGCCCGTAAGAGATTTCTTTATACATCTTTCCATCTCGAACGGGAATTCCGCTTTAGGAATCATAAATTTTTAGTAATCAATTTCCAATTTTGATTTTTATTCATCATAGAATTCATCATGTTGTTTTTTTTTTTCCAAATATTAACCTTTATTTTTTCTTATTACTTAAAAAAAAATGAATTAACTCCTTTAAAATTTCAAGAATCAACCATTAAAAAACTTTTGAAGAAATGTGAAAATTACAAAAAAAAAAACTATGAGAAACATCTCCGAATTCTATCATATTTGTTCAAGAATTCTTACAAATTTTACAGCACTTTGAAGTAATTGAATTGGCACGGTAAATGGCTGGGCATCGGCGTACCATTGGTACCGTTAATCCGGGGTCAAATTGATCACTATTTTACAACTTTTTGTTGTGTTATCCTCCGGAATTCAAATATTGTCAAATAAATTTGGACAAAATCAGTACTCTATTGATCTTTATCAGTTTATGTAATCAACTTTTTATGAAATAATATTTAACATATCATAAAAATAGTTTTCATATCCTACAATCAAAATGACACACTGGGGCGAAATTGATCAGCAAATAACAGAGCAGGTATAAGAATAAACATTTTCCCTATCTACTATATTTGGGTCTCCTGAATCTGAAAATGATGTCAACATTCTCATAACATTTGTGGCTTCGTGCATTGCGGCTAGCGGCGTCAGTCGTCTAGGTGTATTGTGCCACGGGGTGTGGGCTCGATTCCCGCTCCAGTCGGAGAAAACTTTTCGTCAAACGAAAAATTCATCGCTGGGCTACTGGGTGTTTCGTGTTGTCCGTTGCCTAATGTTAGTGATCGTTCAGTCTGTGCAGCCTACGTGCTGAAGACGGTGTCAATTGTATATTTGACCATTTTATTGCAAAATTAACATTGAAAATCTGCCTAATACGCCTAAATGTAGGCAATTTTCCTTGAAATAAACACATTATTTGAGAATAAACGGTTTTATGAGCAAAACACTATACTTGAAATGCCGTATGATATCAAAACGAATGAATGAATTCAGTAGTTCATAATAAGGCTCATAGTTACATGTAGGCTTAGTACAGCGGATTGTTCAGCAACGCCATTTCCTATTATATTACTTACACCTTCTAAAATTGTGAATATTTATATGTAAAACTGACCCTAATAAAAATGAAATAGTTCAAAATCATCATTAGACATCTATAAACCAGAAAACGGTGTCCAGCCATTGCATTACATTTGCGTTAATTTGTATAAGAGATTTTTCCTTCTTTTGATCATAGGCTGTTCTTTTATTGGAATTATGGCTTATAATACGCTCATAAAGAGTCTTATTAAAAACATATTTTTTAGCGCAAGGGTTGACTCAGGAAAGATTTCATTCTCATCCAAGATTAACTCTGCACCGTTGCTTTCGTATATCAATAAATAGAACGATTCAGTGAACGTCAAAATAGGCTCACTGTTTCTCCGTCGAGAAAGAAGAAGCCAATACTCGTGTTTGCTAGAACTATGAATAAAATCGTTTAATACGATTCGAAGCATTGAAGCGAACAAAGCAGGCAAAATTGCGTTGAGCAAATGACCCGGAACCAGAAAACATGGAATGTTTGTGGTTCCAACAAAACCTTCACAGCTAAAAATATGTTGTAAATTTCAGTTTATTTCATGCACATATTTGGAGCATCAGAATAAACTGAAATGTCAACGATAAATCACCTATTTTTCATCGATGCAACTTTAAAAATTTACACCGATCTTGTAACATTCAAGCATCTTTAGTTGAAAATGTAAAACGTGATGCCTGTAACAATAATATGGAATTTGATTTATTTTTACTATACTCTTCTGTTTACGCCTACCGTTGAAATTTTAACTAATTTTATTTGTGTTCAGCATACTTTGGAGGATTACGTTATTAGGTACTGGATCTGATGAAATTCGCCCAGGATCCCAATTTGCCCCCGGATTAACGGGTACCTCGCGTACCTGCAGGGATAAACAGACCCCTTTATGTGGTCCTTAGCCCTCTGCCCTATCCCTACCTCCCTCGTGCGTACTGGTCGGGGTACGAGTTACCTAAGGGAAGTACCGAAACGTTCCCCAATTCTGGCTCGGGAACCCTCGGTCGTTTGCTGACAATGACGGGACAATGAAGGGAGGAAGGGGTTTGGTGTTTTTGCTTATGCATTTGCTTTTGCTTCTGCAAACCTTGAGCATCTGTTCCCCTTGTCAGGGGCGACTCATCATCGTCTGAGTGCCAGAGAAGCATTCTAAGCTAAACTGCGCCGCTATGGTTCTCCGAACATTTAGGAAACATTTATGGAAAATCATGGACGAGAACAGCTTTTCCGGGAAGCTCATGAGACTGAGAAGAGCGACGATGGAAGGTGTGCAAAATTGTGTGAAGCGTTTAGGCCAGGCCTGCCCAACGTACGGCCCGCGGGCCGCATCCCGGCCCGCCACTTCGTTTTGTGCAGCCCGCGAAGAGCTTCAAGATTCTTCTTACATCTGGCCCCTTCACCGCTCTAGATATTTTAGAACTAGATGTTTGCACATTCCAAGGCGGATTATCAAACTTTAGATTCTTAAATTTTATTTCGAGTATTTAATTGTGTGGATTATTTACAAGTTTTTTATCCATGCAAATTCACTTTATTTAATAAATGGTTTAAAATGTTCTTTTTTAGAAAGTACCAAATTTTATGTGGAAATAAAATGTGCGAGGAACATTATGTTATATAACACTTGAGCATGAATTCTATGCATGAGAAAGATTATAACCAATATTAGGCAGATCCAGAGGCAGATTAATAGCTTTTGAAATTTTATATAGCACTTTCTGTTGCGACCCCTCGGTGCTACAGCGCTCTTTCGACATCTATACAAGCCGTACCTACTGTGAGGACGTGGCGTGCGCCCATGGAGCGCAGATATGCAGGGTATGACAGTGACAGAATAGTTTAGAAGCAATATCAACATTATTGAATTGGAAAGTCATTGTCGATCTAGCCAGATTGTGCTCATGCAGTGGAAATCAAATAGTAGTTATTCAGTTAAATTTAGATGATTATCATGCAAATTTGCTTAGTCTTATAAATATCACAGTATGTATGGGTGGTTTATCTTAAAATTCAATTTATTACTATCTAAGTATTCCTTCTTCAGATTTCATGCATTAAACTACATATAAACCTAACCATAAATAACTGTGAAAGTAATTCGAGCTAAAGGTAAAATCAATGGATTGCATAAATGTCTTGAGATTAATTAAAGCTATAATTTAGACCTCAAAGCGCCAGTGGAGACCGCGAAAATAAGGCTTCAACAAACAGAATTGTCTTTAACGTGAGAGAGATTTGACTAAACGTAAGTTTTTATAATTAGGCTAAATTGTGGATAAAGCTTATTGAACTATTTCAGGATATTAAAACTCCACCAAAATAAAGGTTGTTTTGAAATCTCGGAATTTCTGTTTTCTCTCTGCTGCGGAAGACAACAATTTTTAATATCGTTTACGGTGGTGCCAACGAGGTCTTGCCGAAGCCGACGTTGGTTAGCTGCTGCGATTACAGCCGTTTATCGGAATCTTCGTGCTGAATTCATTACGTAGAGCACGGCCTTCTTCTGGCAAGAAGATGTCCGAGGTAAACGTGAAAACAGCAGGTAAGGCAGGTGAAACGTCTAATGGTAAATCAGGAGATCAAATCTCCAAAAATACCGAAATCCCCCCATCTCACCCCTCTTGCTCATACAGTAAATCTCCCCTTGATAACCAAGACCCAAAGACCGTAATCACGTACGAACCGAATAGTTGTCGTACTTGTAACAAGGCCGATAACAGCCTCATGGTCCAGTGTGACTCGTGTGATGATTGGCATCATTTTGACTGTGTAGGAGTGACCAGAGAGGTCGAACAAAATAGCTGGAATTGCTGTAGATGCGTAACCGCGGCGGCGTACCAGAAGAAGTCGAACCCGAAGTTGGAAACCCTGAAGTCACGGAAGCCCAAGAAAGTCAGCACGAAGACGAAGGAGAAGAAGCCGTGCAAATCGGCCAAGCACTCCGTGGACAAGAAAAAGGCGCAGAAGGTGGACAAGGTGACTACGAGTGTCAGGCAGCGGAGTAAGGTAATTGAGCAGGAATTTGGTACGACGAGGACCAACAAAATACCGGAGGTCTCTTCGAAATCAGGAAAGGATAAACCAGTAGCTGGAACAAAGGACGCCAAATCAATTATGTCGACGTCATCAAGAAGGTCGGAGCGGATGGTGTTAGAAGTGCAGCTGAAGAAACTTGAAGCAGAGCAAACCCTTATGGAAGAAGAGATGAAGAGGAAGCGAGAGTTGTTGGAGAGGAAATTCAGTTTGCTGGAGGAAATAGCCGAAGTTGCATCGAACCGAAGTGTACGTTCCTGCGTAGCTGATGACCAGCAAGATCCAGCGGAAAAGGTGTCATCGTGGTTACAGGACCAAGAAACGGACGAAAGTTCATGGTCAGACGATTCAAGATCAACATCCGATACAAGTGAGGATTCGAGCGAGGAAGAATCATCACCTGGACTACCGGAAGATGACAGCGACGAGAGTGAAGTACCATTCAAGCCTTGCAAGCAATCAACGCCAAAAGGTTCCTGTCGTCCAAAAGCAACATCGGTGGTCCAGAGCAAATCATGTCCTGCACTAGTGGCACTCACACCGGAACAAATAGCTGCCCGGCAAGTTGTTCCACGAGATTTACCGAAATTCAGCGGAAACCCGGAGGAGTGGCCGATGTTCTTGTCAACCTATGAGAACACAACGAGGATGTGCGGTTATAGAGATGAAGAAAATATGATTCGGTTACGGAACTGTCTGAAAGACGATGCTCTCAACACTGTCCGAAGTTTTCTCATGCTTCCTTCGACGGTACCAAAGGCAATCAGTGCTCTGAAGTTACGTTTCGGTCAGCCTCAAGCTATCATCAATACGTTAAGAGCAAAGGTACTCGGAATGTCACCGATTAAAGCGGATGCGATGGACAAGCTGATTGAACATGCGTTGGCAGTGCAGAACTTGTGTAGCACAATAGATGCCTGCGGGAGAAAGGAGTACAAGCGAGACGTTACCTTGCTCAATGAGCTTGTTGGTAAGCTGCCACCTTCTCTCAAACTTGATTGGGCGAGGCATCAAAGGAAGTTGAACAAGGTAAGCTTGTTCGCTTACAGCAAATGGATCTATTCCGTGGCGGAGGATGCTTGTTTGGTTTGTGGCACTCAGTCTACTGAACAGCAAGCTCACAGCAAACCAAAAAACAAAGCGTTCTTGAATACACATTCTAACTTTTCAACTTCAGATGTTCCAAGACAGAAACCTTCGGAATACCAGTGCTATAAACCGGAAAAGAAGATTACCGAAGCCGCTTCTATCAAATGTTGCGCGGTTTGTAAGGGAGGATGCAGGAATGCTGGAAAATGTCCGCGGTTTTTAGAACTTTCCTATGAGGCGAGGTGGGCTACTGTTCGTGAACTTCGCATATGCCGCCGGTGTCTCAGACAACACAGCGGAAAATGTGATGCTAAGCCATGTGGAAAGAATAATTGCACTTTCAAGCATCATGAACTGTTGCATAAAGACTTGGCAGTTACTTCTGGGCCCAGCAACGGTACAAGACGACCTTTGCAAGAAGAAACGAACGTGAACACTCATTTGTCGAGCTCCGGGGTAAGAATGTTCCGTTATCTTCCGGTTACGTTGTTCGGAATCAAGAAACAGATTGATTGCTATGCATTTCTGGATGACGGTTCGGAACTGACATTGATTGATCAGGACTTAGCAAAAGATTTAGAAGTGTCGGGTAAGTCAGCGCCACTTTGTCTGAAATGGACTGGCGGGACTCATCGGTTTGAAGCGGAATCCCTAAGCGTTGATGTTGCGATAAGTGGACAATCTGGAAAGAAATTTCTGCTCAATGATGTTCGCACAGTTGGAGACTTGCAGTTGCCGGCTCAGACTCTCGATGTGGATATGCTGAGAGAGCATTTCCCATATCTTCGCAACCTACCGGTACAATCCTATCAGGACGTCCGACCCCAAATCCTGATCGGGGTGAAACATGCCAAGGTAGCACTTGTCCGAAATAGTCGTGAAGGCAAGGAGGGCGAACCAATTGCCGTTAAAACCCTACTAGGATGGACAATATACGGTAGTTGCAACCGCCCAGAGTCGAAGAATGTGGTATTTCGAACCTATCACATCTGCGAGTGTAATCTGCGTTCCGATGAAGGACTGCATGACGCAGTGAAGAAATTCTTCAGCCTCGAAGCTCTAGGTATATCGAAACCAGAAAAGAACTGCGTATCAAGTGAAAACGAACGTGCTCAAACTATGTTGCAGGCATTGACACGCTTCGATGGTGACCGATACGAAACTGGGCTATTATGGCGCTACGAGAAGATTCGATTGCCGGATAATAAGCCGATGGCATTACAGCGGTTCAGCTGCTTAGAGAAGCGAATGGAACGGGATCCTGAGTTGGCGAGTACATTACATGAAAAGATTGCTGACTATTTGGCTAAGGGTTATATTCGTAAATTGACTACCGAGGAACTTGAGGAGAAACAACAACGAGTCTGGTATCTTCCAGTCTTCCCTGTGGTTAATCAGAATAAACCCGGAAAGGTGCGTATTGTCTGGGACGCTGCAGCGGCCTTTCACGGTGTGTCGCTGAACTCAGCGTTACTGACAGGACCAGATGAGCTGACTTCCCTACCAGCTGTACTGTGCCAGTTCAGAAAATACCGAATCGGAATATGCGGAGATATCCGCGAAATGTTCCACCAGGTTCGAATACGACCGGTGGACCAACACTGCCAACGATTTCTTTGTAGGGGAACCGCAGATCAGAAACCGGACACATACGTTATGAACGTCATGACATTCGGCGCTTGCTGCTCTCCGAGTACAGCTCAGTTCGTTAAGAACCTCAATGCAGAAAGGTTTAAAGAACAATATCCAGCAGCTACCGACGCAATAGTAAAGAAACATTATGTGGATGATATGTTGGCGAGTGAGGAGACAGAGGAAGCTGCTATTGAGCTGGCAAAAGCCGTGCGGTTTGTTCACGCGGAAGGAGGATTTGAGATAAGGAACTGGATATCGAATTCACCTCGTGTTCTAGCAGAATTGCGAAGGAATGACGAACGAACTGCGCAGAAGAATCTGGACTTGACAGCGGAGTTGGAAACAGAGAAAGTCTTAGGAATGTGGTGGAACACAGCAAACGACTGTTTCACGTTCAAGGTTTCCTGGACACGTTTTGATGAAGCTCTGCTCGACGGAACACGTCGTCCTACAAAGAATGAAGTACTCCGAGTTCTGATGACAGTTTTCGACCCTTTAGGTCTAATATCAAACTATCTGATGCACCTCAAAATCGTTCTACAGGAAGTCTGGCGCTCTGGAGTTCAATGGGGACAGCTGATCCAAGACAAACAATTTGAAGCGTGGAAAGCTTGGGTCAAACTACTTCCTTTACTGGAACAAGTTAGTTTACCGCGTTGCTATCGTAAGGTAACATCGGCCGGCTCAGCAACGGAAATACAAGCGCACATTTTCGTGGACGCCAGCGAGAATGGTATGGCTGCAGCTGTTTATCTTCGTTTTGAAGAAGCAGGCCAAATAGAGTGCATGTTGATGTGTGCAAAGACTCGCGTCGCCCCTCTTAAATATCTCTCCATCCCACGACTGGAGCTTACAGCCGCTGTAATCGGAACGAGGTTGATCAACAGCATGATGCCAGAGCTGGCGTTGCCGATATCCAAACGTTTCTTTTGGTCGGACTCTAGAAATGTCCTATGTTGGCTACAGTCTGACCATCGCCGATACAGCCCATACGTAGCCGTGCGGATAAGCGAAATTTTGGATTCAACGGAGGAGTGGGAATGGAGATGGGTTCCATCCAAACTCAACGTGGCGGACGATGGAACTAAGTGGCAGCGAAGACCGGATCTGAGTGAAACCAGCAGATGGTTTAGAGGTCCGGAATATCTGTGGCAGCCTCAGGAATTCTGGCCTCCACCGTCATATAAAGATAGCACTACAGAGGAAGAACTACGACCTAGTGCTCTTTTCCATTGCCATGCATCATATCAGAACCACTGATTCCAGCAAGCCACTTTTCAAGCTGGAAACGCCTCGTGCGAGTGACATGCTATGTAAAACGCTCGTAACCAACTGTCAACGTCTTGTTGAAGAAGATGGCATTATTACGGCCCATTTTCTAGTGACGAGCTACAGCAAGCAGAGATCCATCAATACCGAGCTGCACAATACGACGTCTACGCCGATGAAATAGAACTCCTCAAGTCGAACAGCAACCATAATCAACAGTGCCAGCAAATATTGAAGAGTAGTGTCATCTACAGCTCAGTCCCTTTTTAGATGCAAATGGTGTGCTAAGGATGAAAGGAGAGTTGACGCCTGCGAATTTCTGCTGGACGATGCAAAGAACCCAATCATCTTGCACGAGATCATCCTCTCACACGACTAGTGATCATATACTATCACGAAAAATTCCATCATCGAAATCAAAGAACCGTTTTGAACGAGGTACGACAACGCTTCTGCATCGC
>NW_018736302.1:0-29776 GCF_002204515.2 Aedes aegypti | reverse complement strand
TGAAAAAGTTCGTGAAAGCATACGTTTCGGCGTTTCTTTCCGGAATCATCTTAGGGGTCATTCAATAATCACGTCCAGCATTTGGGGGAGGGGAGGGGGTCTACGAAAGCGTTACAGTACATGTAGTAGGTATTGGAAAAAAGCGTGACAGTGGGGGGAGGGTGCTTCTAAAAATTCCGAAAAACGATGGACGTCATATTTGAATCATCCCTTATCGTTGATTCATAACGTGGTATGGGTTTCAATGCCCCACAGTTATGAATCAACGCTTCAATGAATATGGATGACAATTTATTTCATACGGACGAATAAAATATGCTAGAAGATGTTATGATTGATTTGCAATGTTGTACAGATTTATGGTTCACGTAGATAAATGCGTGCGTAATTACAACCCTTTTGATGAGATATTCTCCGTTTAAGCCAACTTTGATCCATAGTTCGTGTGGTTATTATAACTATAGGGTGGACTATTATTTCTTAAAACAATTCCTAAAGGAATTTGAATGTAATTTCGTTAAGGAATTTAAGAGAAAATAATAGAAGGAATTATTAAGAACATATCATTGGGGGATTCTAAGAAAATACTTATAGGAAGAGAGTAGTTTACGGAGCGTCAGCCAACAGATGTTACTATTAGAATTCATGAAATTATGTTTTGTGTTTTTGAAGTTCATATAAAATGCATTATCGGCGGAAAAAACCTCATCTATATCATCTTTAATGTAACAAATTTGATTCTTTCCAAAAATTTGAAGGCTGTTCTACTGTCCAACCGTCCAACCCTTCTAGGCATAGAAAACGCATTCGACAGTGTTTGCAATGAAGGGTTGATTGTAAAATTAAAAAACTGTTATATTCCAACAAACAAACATTGTTAGAATAATCTAAAGTAGTTATAAGTTTTCAGGTCATGTTAAATTCTCTGACAAATAAGTGATTGGTAGGAGGCGATTTGGTCACGAAGCCGATGTCTAAAAATAACTCTTGTTCGCTTTGACGTATACATGTACACGACGATGTATGTGTCAAAATATACATCTCATATATCCGAGCGAAGTTTAGACTGCGAAATTGATGATCCCATGTGCTTTGGGGTAATCGAATTAAGTTCGGCTTCGAGCGTTGGGGTCTCTCAAGGGGCTCCGCAGGCTTGTAGGTTGAAGCGCCCATCTAGCGAATAGGGAGTCGTAAGTTCGATCCCCACCGGAGCACGTGGTTTCTTTTCGCAGTTTCAATTTCAATTTTTACATTTGTCACGTGTTTCGTCGTGTACATGTAAACTTCAAAACGTCAAAACCATATTATTACAGCAAGTTTCCTTGGGCGGGAACTGCCTACATAATCATTAATTAACTGTGCAATTTAAAGTTATCTGTCAAATCGTACACTTCAGGTTAATTAACAGAACTTCAGGTCCGAAGGACTTTCTGTAAGAGCTGGAGTTTCTCAAGGCAACATTTTGGGACCAATATTATACAATATTTTCATATTTGACCTACCTAAAGTTCACTGAAAAAATGTCAACAATCTTTGTTTGCGAATGACATAGGCCTCTCTGACAAAGAACGAAGCCTGCGTGTCAAATGTAGTAGATTGCAAAAGAGTTTTGATATTTTTCTTCATTCTTGCAAAAATGAAAGATTTTCCTAATGCTTCCAAAACTTAACTTATAATATTCCCACATATACCCAAAGCTCTTTATTTGAAACCTTCAAGTAGACATGTTGTCACGATGAAAGGGGCTCCAACAAATTGGTCAGATGAAGTTAAGTATCCAGGGCTCATGTTTGAGAAAGTATTGCCTAACACAGAACACCTAGATATGAAAGACATATTAAATGTTTGAAATGTTACCGATAAAATAATTAAAAAATATTTATCATTGCTCCGATCTTTAATCAGATATTTTTCAGAAACCATGCTACGAGTACTATTAGAACAAAACTTTATTTTCAAGATTTTTAGGAATATTGGAATGAAAATCTTAATCATTGTTGATTATGCTCAAGTCTGAACAGTGGAAAACTGTATAAAAAATGAGGTCGAGAACATCTGTTGCAGTACTTGGCAACTTTATCGTGCCATCCAAAAGCCAAGCTGCTCACTCTACTAGTGAACACTCTGCCAATGCATACCTTCGTTTGGAAGATCTTATTTAACATTCGCCTCGGAGAAAACACAGAATTGCCATTTCGTCTGTGCAGACTGTCGGATGGTCGCTGCAAGGAACACGACATAGAAACAGGACAACTTCCAGGCGAAGTCGAGTAACTTCTGTGAACCCAGCAGGAAGCCACTGATCACATAAGTGTTGCTGATGCGTTTACATTCTCGCAATAAAGCCAGCATCCTGGCATGCAAGGAATTAAAGTAAGAAGTAATTTATATTTATAGATGCTTGATGGTTCCACGATGGAGTCAGGGCTACTGCTAGAGTCAGTTCCTTCCGAAGATGGTCTGTTGGTTGATACGGTGGAATCTCTGACTGCATGACGTTTTCAGTAGGATAGGTGGACCGGTATTCACCACCCTAAGGAATACAACATATCATGCTAAAGGATGAACCCAAACTTTTGCACGATGATTCAAATGCGTATTTTATTAATGATAAATAGTTTTCAGGTTTTTTTCTGCCAAAAGCCCGCTAGAGCTCTTTGAAGAATATAAGATTGTGTTTCTAATGACGTATTTATTTAAAATTTGAGTATTTGTAAAACGGTACATAATCCTGGTAGTGTATATTGGTACTAGGGTGAATACCGGTATATCTATCCTAGTGGAATGCAACTACGAGAACATTCCATGGAATTCAACTATGAGAGCATCCTCCGACACGCTTGCCTAGCAACGGATGACCAACCCGGGGGAAGGACTTAACTGCTCAACGAAAGTAGCTTTTAATAGTTTTAATATTTCAATTTTTCCGAACAGTGCCATTGGTGCAAGCTGAGAGAGTCGGGCGCTGCTTCAGGGAGGAGTTTCTGGGAGGGAATATTCATTCTCATGGACATTTATTTCAATTCGTGCCAAGTTGTCTTCGTTGGCGGGTGCAGTTTTTGTACTGCTTTCTTGCTGGTCTTGGTTGGGGATGCCACTGGAGAAAGTTTTACCAGTAAGACCCACACAAGGAACGAGTGGAATAGGTGTTTGAATTAGTTTATAAGCTAACTGTTGCACATGCTTTCGGAGATTATGCATTTTGTTGAGATGATAAGACTCTAATCATTCTTGGTTAGTTTTGGCAGCTACATGGTTTAGAAATATTAAGATATGTAAATTTCAGAATAGTTGAAATGAAGATTCATGGGTGACATTGTGTGTTCTTGTAGAAGCCGGCCAAAACGTATGTGAAATAATAGAAATGTTCGGAGCGAAGTAGTAAACCTCATCGGATTTGTTTACAAATTTCCTGGCACATATTTTACCATTGCCCCTGGAAATACAACATATGACCCAGTATGACGTAAAAATCAATAATCTCAAAACACATTGACATTTCGCATTGAGAGGTTAAAAGTTACAGCATATTTAAATCATCTAAAACAAGGTCTTAACAACGTCTTAACAAACGCAGCCAAGATTTCCTCTAGGGGATACTATAGAAAGTCAATAAATATAAATTCTACAATTTCTCACAAAATGACAAATATCAACCCAAGGACAAGGAATCCTGGCACGGTAAATGACTGGGAATGGCGTGCCATTTGTACCTCGCATACCTGAAGGAATAAAATAGAACTCTTTGTGTGGTCCTTAGCCTCTTGTGTACACCCGCCTAAAACACGAGGCAGCAAAAGTTGGACTGGTCACCACCTGAGACGAGACTCGCGAAGTCGGTCTTCTTTTTCTACGGTTGCTAAGATTTTCTTCTTCGATTCTGTGTTTACACAAATTTGTGAGCAAGATGTTCAAGCTTTTACATGAACTAAATGGCAAAGATGAATTCCGATTGTATCGTTCCAAGTTCAGAAAACCTTTTAAAGTTAAATTTCATATCCGCAAACGCAGTAAACATTGCAGTAACAAATGTTTAGCTTGTTTCGATTTAGTTTCGTCAGTGTAAATTAAATGAAATATTTCGCTGAATTAAGTTTTCTAGAAATTATTCCAATACTTTCCACATATTCGCCCACAAAATCAACTGGCTGCATCTGACGTTTCGTGACAGCGAAATCTGGGCTGCATATGACGTTGCTTTTTTTCCTCTTCGCGAGTCTCGTCTCAGGTCACCACCAATGCGTCCAAGACAAAGTACATGCTAGCTGGTAGTGTTACGATAAACGGGGATCCGTTCGAGGTGGTCGACGTGTTCGTCTACCTTGGATCCTTGCTGACGGCTGACAATAACGTTGGCCGTAAAATACGGAGGCGCATCATCAGTGGAAGTCGGGGCCTCCACAAGAAGCTGCGGTCAAAAAATATTCACACTCGCACCAAATGTACCATGTACAAAACGCTCATAAGTCCGGTAGTCCTCTACGGGCATGAAATATGGACGATGCTCGAGGAGGACATGCAAGCACTTGGAGTTTTCGAACGTCTGGTGCATAGGACGATCTTTGGCGGTGTGTGGCGGCAAAGGATGAACCACGAGCTCGTCCAACTCTACGGCGAGCCCAGAATCCAGAAGGTGGCCAAAGCTGGAAGGATACGATGGGCAGGGCATGTTGCAAGAATGACAGACCACAACCCTGCGAAGATGGTGTTCGTTTCGGATCCGGTCGGTACAAGAAGGCGTGGAGCGCAGCGAGCTAGGTGGGCGGATCAAGTGCGTATCGATTTGGCGAGCGTGGGGCAGAACCGAAGATGGAGAGATGTGGCCACGAACTGAGTATTGTAGCGTAAAATTCAGGGTTGTTAACGTTAATCAACGATTAACGCCGTTTCGTTCATTCGTTAACGTTAATTGTAACGATTAGCGAATTTTCCGTTATTTTTTCCGAGCCGTTGATTAACGTTAACGTTAACGATTTCCGTTGATTTAACGTCAACGACTTGCGTTGTTTCTTGCGTTAATGACTGGAAATGTGTGATACTCAATATTGATAGAATCTTAAGTTCCTCGTTTGGGAAGGGATTTGAAAAGTCCTTGATCTTAAAATTATCATTACCACCGGGGCAAGTTGACACGGATGGTAAAAGATTAAATGCAAAGTTTTGAGGGTGATGTCAAAAAAGGGTTGTCTTTAAATTATTTTATTTATTAACTTCATTTTTTTGTCAGATACAATTTTCTTTATTATTGGGAGTTTACGACCCAAGAGAAAAAAAAAAGAGAAAAAAGGGAAAAATACAAAATAAGGTATAATATTTATTTTTAGAAAAGAACACTTTTGATTAAGGTTTAGCATTCGGCATTTCGTTAAAAAGCACCTCCAGAATGAATACCAACAGGCCTCGAAGAAGTGCCTCGTATAATGATCCTTGCATCAGTGGAGATGTTCTTCGTCGCAGTTCTAACACATTTGAGACTGGGAAACCTGCTTCATGATCACCGTGTTCTCCAGAACAGAAAAAAAACATTGGTTGAAATGTGATAAAAAGTTTCGCATATAATCCAACGGGTCGGCGAAGGCACTTGGAACAACTACAATCCAGAAGTGGTGGTTGGCGTGCTGAGTGGAGGCTTCCGTTCGCAATCCTTAGCAGGGATTTTCATGAATTGTTGGCAATTTTCGGCCAGCTTCTGGAGTTACAATTTTTGTCAGGCACAGATTATATGAAGGACTCCGATAAAATAAATCGAAATGAAGGTACTTATGCCCAAACAAGACGACAGGTGGAATCAGAATGATGACTGAAAAAACATTGCTTTAGAGCTGGTCTAATATTTTTTTCCATTCGGCTCTCCTTGGAAACGGAATCAGCATGGAAACGATCTGTTTATCGATGTAAAGACAAATTTTCATGTAGCTACGATCAACGATTTGGTTAGCGATGTCCGTTGACGTTGATTCAACGCATATCGTTGACGTTGACGCTAACAGCCACGAAAATCAACGCAACGGCGTTAACGTTGATTCGCGACGAAATCAACGTTAACGGCGTTAATCGTTGATTAACGTTAACAACCCTGGTAAAATTGTTGATTCAGTGTTATCTGTTTAGATGTCAACACAATATATGAAATGAATGTAACAGAAAAGCTCCATTCTCACCGGAACAATCGGCATAGACCCAGGTATCGGAAACAAATTAACTCTTGGAAACTCTGATCATGGAACTGTAAGTCTCACAATTTCTTTGGAAGTATTCACATTCTTTCAAATTTAGGGGCCCAAGCCATGATGTCAATATCGTTTTCGGAGATCTGAACGCTCCAAGAACATAGCCATAGTATAATACTTACTTCCAGAATAGTCGGTACACTGGAGATCACTAGAATGGCGCAAACACCGATTCTGACTACAACCTTGTGATGGTTGAAGTGCGTCAAAGACAATCTTGAACGACTCTACCTAGAGTCACAACTGCAAAGTCTTCAAGCATCGTTGCTGGATAAGGGGAAAAGCCATCAAAGCCCCTCTTGAGGACTGCTGAAGTAGTGACAAAGCAATCATTAACAACGCAGCAGAAGGTGCCATTGGCTTCTTGGAAGAAAGTCGATAGAACAGTCGAGTCGACGAGGAGTGTCCCGTCAAAATGTGAAAGGATACAAACAGGAGCTAAAGCAGCAAACCCATCTATTCCGGGATAAAAAAAACATCGCTTGGAAGAGATGGAGTGTGACGAGATGAAGTAGCTGTACCGTTTTCAAGAAACACGTGAGAGGCGGAAGACGAGTGCAGCAAGAGGAATGGCTTCATCGGCAAAGCAGATGAGGGAGACATGCCAACTCCCACAATAAGTGAAGTTAAGGATGCTATCAAACAGCTCAAGAGCAACAAAGCAGTTGGGAAGGATGGTATTGTAGCGGAACTTATTAAAATGGGCCCGGACAGGTTGGCTACTTGTCTGCACCGATTGATAGCCAGGGTTCTGTATCCACCTCTACCGTAGAGTGGAAGAGGGAGTAATATACCCAATATACAAAACGGGAGAGAAGTTAGAATGTGAGAGCTATCGAGCGATAACGCCTATAAAGTGCTTTCCAAGATTAACTTTCGCCATCTATCTATTTGTGGGAAGTTGTCAAGCCAGTATCGTGTATGGACAATCGACAATAGACATAATCTTTATGTTGCGATAGATCCTCCAAAAGTGCCGTGAAAATCAAATTCCTACGCACCACCTATTCATCGATTTCAAAGCGGCCTATGGACGACGAAAACGGGTTTTCCGGAAAATTGAGTAGATTGATCAAGGCAAAGATGGGGTGCGTTACCGGATCTGCATGAAACACGTTAAGGACTTCGACAAAATTATGCTCTTTCCTGTTCAATATTGCACTAGTAAGTATTATGAAACAGGTGGGTTTCAACATGCGGGGCACGATCTTCAATAAATCCAGCCAGTTCATATGTTTCGCTGACGATGTGGACGTTGTCGGAAGAACGTTCCAGGTGGTTGCTGAGCGCATTGACAGAAGTGTGATGATCGACGGAGATGAGTTCAAGGTGCTGGATGAATTTGTCTACCTAAGATCATTGGGTAACATCCCAAGTAACACAGCTAGTTATATAAGAGTTAAAAATTCCAGTTTTTAACACATTCTGTTGTATTTTTCTAGTGATATTTACTTTATATCTAACACTTGTGTAGCTAAAACAGCGCAAAAAATGGCGGCTTATATAACATCTCATAGGTCTGACAACCACTTATAATGACGTACTATTGACGATTTATAAACATACTCTCAACATAATAAAGATGGGAATATAAGCTATAATGAACAGTTGTTATAATTAGGTTATTTTTCAGCATTAAAGACTCACAATTCAAGTGTATATGACGACATACTTCATGTGCTGTAAATGAGCTATTTTAAAGTACAAACCACATATATATGGCACAAGATGACTAGATTATAATACAGGCAAATGCTCTGGTTATTGTGACGTTATTTGAAAGCTATATAACTTGCAAAACACAATCATATTACATATTATCTGCTTGAAATGTCCAATCTGCAAAACGAAGTAACTTACAGAAAAAAAAAACACATAATTGCCTCCAAAAATACATGGCTACCATAACCTGGCAAATGTTTCCAAACTAAAAAATCTAAGATTGTTTTTCATCAAGGAGATGAATAAAATTAAAAAGGATGGTGTTCAACGATATTTGAGAAGTTTATTATGCGGATCAAAATTAATGGTGAAACTTTCAATTTCACTTTTCAATAATTCATGGGCCATTATAATAATTTCTAAATGTATAACGAAGCCACCCAAAATTGTGCAGTTTTGTATAATTTTCTTCAATTCTCACGAAAAAATAAGATGGCAGATTTTTAATATGTCTTACAGCGCCGTCCAAAAATATTGGAACGGTTCAATTGTTTTATTAAATTTTTCATACTCAATTGTTTTATATCGCTGTGAATGACGCAACTTATCAAATTGATTCTGATTTCTAATCAATTTATTTAATTTAATATTATCGATATGCAAATTAAATAGATTCGAAGTAAGGTGATTCAAGTTTTCAACCGGTACTGTAAGCCTGATTATTTATTTAGCAAAATGTGAAATGTTTGTGTATGTTGATTCAGATATGAGTTGAAATTACGTTGTAATAACGTCTCCAGAGCATCTTAACTAGAGGATTTAGATTGACTTAAAATAACGTTCATAATACGTCATAAGAACATATTATCTAAAAAACCATTTGATTGTTTTCTCAATAATGTTTATAACATCCAAATAACTTAAATATAGCTTCTTGCTTAGTAGATAGATTTTAATCTGTCAAACGTCAAACATTACTCTACAAATGTCAACAATGTGAAAATTGCAGTAATGTTGACAGACCTCACGCAGTAGCTATTTGTTATTTTCGACGATATTCATCAATTTGAGAGCCTATTCGACTACAATAATTTTGGCCCGCACAGAAGAAACCTGCTTTATTTGAACACTAGTGGAATATACATCATTTGGATCATGTGTTTTCTGCTACCAGAACAAATTTGAAATTATGGTGCCGATATACATAAAACACTCTGGACAACCACGGTGTTTAAACCGTGCGTTTATTTTCCAATCTGAATATATCAAAATTCGTTATGTGCATGTGTAAAACACCGAATTCTAGTTGAAGAAGCAAACGCAGTTGGCAGAAGTTTTGTTCACCTAAAAAAATATTTATTTTGTCAATTCGCAGTACACTCTGAAACCACTGAAACCACCCTTTCAGAAGTTTATAGTATCAAATCGATTGTTCTTTTTTTGTGATAATGAAAAGCAACCGAACTTAGAAAACCACCCGCTAACGATTTCATTACGTTCAATTTTTCTCCACAAGGTTTGATTATGGCATTTTTGTCCCAACTTCAATGGTCGATGTTAGAATGACACACAACATGTATCGACGATGATGGGTATATTGATGTTTGAATCTTGTAAAAAATTCGTTTAAAATGCATAATTACAACATACATTTTATTATGTACGTTTGTAGAGCATCCAATCAACCAAGTCAGGTTGTCGTTTTTGCATTTAATGTTTTGGGATGACTTGTTTTCCGATAGCTATTTTATAACATTTATATAACACAAGATGTTATGGTATTCACCATTATAACTCTTATATGACACGATCTGCTATCTGCTATCTGGAAAAATGTTTTCGGTGTTACTTGGGATAGGATAACAACAGTAGCAGAGAAATTACCGACATATCATTGCCGAAAGTCGTGCTAAATACGGACTCCACAAGACCTTGTGGTCTGGTATACCGGTAGTTCTTTACGGGCATGTAACGTGGACAATGCTCGAAGAACTATATGCAAATCTTGAAGGACGTAACGCCATCAAAAGGAAAAAAGTAACTGAATATCTCCGTAACTCGACGATTCCTTCAATATCGACTTGTGGAGAACTGACCGTAGTAGCAGATTTTTTTTGACACTTTTGCGTATCTTAAGGATCAAATTATGTGTCTCTAGTAGATTTGGGGTTGCTGTATCTGAAGCCGTACTCAGAAATGTTCCAGCACGTAAACATTTTTAGCTACAGATCGCCAAAGTTGTATAAAATACTGATTTCATTGATGTTGGCATGAAATTTAACATATGATTTGTCATTTTTTGTGGTCTTATCCACCATGCATGCAATATATGACTTCAACTTGCATTTCAGATTGAATTTGGTTGAAATTGCACGATTCAATTTTGATTAAATCAATTTTTCCAACACACTTGCAGTCTCCAAACAAAACTCTTTATTTCTCTTTTGTGGAATAATACAATACTTAAAAAAAAATCATAAAAAATAACTTTTGAGCATCGAAAGTATTATGAACATTGTTGATAACATTTGTTATGCACATGAAGTTTGAATACAAGCTGACAAACTTGTATGCAAGTTGACTGAAACAGTCAATTTTTGAATTTTCATCAGTCAATGTCTCAAAAACTAAACGTTCTGTGATATTTTTGAAAACGGAAATGGTTACAGCAACCTTTAATTTAATTAATTGCGGTATTTTGGTGCTTGAGACAAAAACGGCTATCCAAAGATCAATGCAATCCAAAGCTTTCTACTTGCTCATTGTAAACAAAATTCTAGGTGTTAGTTGGCCACAACATATTCGAACTAAAATTATTCCATTAGGGATCATGCACAAATTACGTCACGCTACGAAGGGGGAGGGGGTCAAGCCAAGCGTGACAAGTCTTACAAAAAATTCGAAAGACTTATACAAAAAACGTGACAAATGGGGGGGGGGAGGGGTCAAAAAAGTTTAAATTTAGCGTGACATAATTTTTGTACCATCCCTTACCATAAAATCATTTCGAATGAGACATAAAGAAATTCAATTGGACTTGTAATCGTAGATATGGGCAAAACACTTTTGTTTGTTTTTTGGGGCGACCTTGCACTTAAACTTTCCCTTCCTGAGATCCAAAACAGGATCTATAAAAAACAAATAACTGTCTATTTAAGACGTGATTGCAATTTGCAACAATAAATACGGCTCGCAGTATTGATTTAGGTTTATTGCAATATTTCAATTACGTTTCGTATTCGCCGTTGAATTGATTGCTTTGTGGCGTTGTTCTGATTCAATTGGTACACTGCATAGCATAGACGAAATCTCATTTTAGCGCTTATAATATATAGCATCTTAACTATGCACCAATCATTATAGTATCTTCTAGAAACATTTTGAGTAAGTAAATGCGATGTATTCATGATTTTGATCTATCCCTCTAGAAATAAGAAAGACAATTCATTTTTTGAACTTTTTAATATACAAGGTTAGTGTCATCACAAAAAAATATATATATTTTCCATGATATAGTGCATTTGAAATGTATCAAGTGTACTGGAGAGACTTATACTGCATATATACAGTACTTTGGTTTACTGAATTATGAAGATTGTCTGTAAAGCTAAACTGCCCATATAAGCATAACTGCCCCATATTTATTTTCAAGCCCACACTCTTTAACGTCCCAACATCCATGTTTCAATATATATTTTACTATGCATATACAAACTGACACACTTTGTTTGAAAATGTTGTGGAAAAATATGAAGTTGATGCAGTCCCATGTTAAATAATAAAGGCAGAGCAGTCTCTATGTGAACTTTCAACCCATATAATAACTGCAAGATGGGAATTGCTTTCAAGTTTATATTTTTCGCTGATCAATAGAAGCAATCTGAGTCATCAGAACGGTTGTGTTCAATGAATATGGTATGTAGAAATGTGCTGAAAAATCATGAATATTTGTATGGGAAGACAAACTTCATACTTTGAGTGCCATTTTCTCAATACCTACTTATTCCATATGGGACAGTTATACCTTAATGGGCCGTAAAGCTATCAACATCGAATTGTGTTTGATCCGTTGAATCTGTTGCATGTTGCTTTGTGGGCGAGCGACGGAATCCGGATCAATTATGTCTGGTTCGCGTTTTGCTGAAGAAAAAACGAAAACAAAGTGTGCAAGTGAAAATAGCAAAGACGCGTCAGTAGTTTTTGATCCGTTGAATCTGTTGCATGCTCCTTCGTGGGCGAGCGACGGAATTCGGATCGTATCCGGATTGCATAGTAACCGCAATATCGGTATCGATCATCCGTGTATATATTGTTTTCTTGTGGAAGAATAGAGGACTCCTCGGCTTCCATAAAGCAAGTAACTCGTCAACATTTCCCTCCCATTCCCAAATTGACCTGCATTCGGACGCAGCCGGCGCTGGTATTGTTTGTTATAAAAATGAGAGCACCAGTATTTACACATTGAGGATGCTACTGATCCTGAGTAGCGTCTGTTGGTTCCCTCTCGTAAGTACAGCTATTCTGGTCAGGTACGAAAATATTTAATCTACCCTCGCCTATATTGACGCTTGCTGGGCGATGCTTCGTTGATTTTTATTTTATCCTCACCGTGACAACACAACAAAGATTGGCAAAGCGCTTGCTGCAAGATTGTCAGTTTCCTTTTAACTTGCTGATACTCAACCGCTTTGTGATAATCGGAAACAAAAAATGATTTTCAATCGAACCAGCTTGACTTTCTTACATTCCGCTTCGGGATGTTTTAATTTTGCATGAAGCACACTATAGACGCGTCAATATTATCGATTCCGTGCATCGGGTCGTTAATTACCTGTAAAGCACCTTTTTTTATTAATATGAACCTCATTGATAATCAATTTTCCAAAATTGACACTCTTCTGGTTATGATAATCAAAACCACCAACGACATACGGGCATCGTTTTTGTTTTCTTCATCTATGTTTGTGACATCCATTGATACAATCATATTGGTGGTGGTGCGGTTACTTTGATGGTGGCATAAATGTCAGTGAATTGAGTGTAGCGAGCATGAAGTTTTTCGTCCCTGATTCTGGTAATAACGGAGTAGCAACTGCGAGCGGTCAATCATGCTCATGCTCATGCTCAGTAAAGCTATCAACATCTTCCACATGATTGCTTATATTGAACTGCATATTATGGACGAGTTTCATATTTCAAAACGATCTGACAAAAAACTTCACGCCACATTAAATCATTCACGCTGATTTGCATTAAAAAATCTTGATGAAGGAATATTACTTAAATAGTTGATTAATAAGCTCATCTATCGATTGAATACAAATGTTACTTGAAGTAGAACCAAAGACAACAAACGATAAACCTCTACGCCACACAACAAACATTTATGCAATTAAATTAGTTAGTTTTTACAGCTAAGCCAATCTGTATGTTTTATTGAAAAAAAAAACATTATTTTGTGTAACTAGGGTTGTTGTCACTGTTATGGCTTACCAGCCGATGAGGACTTAAAATAATGAAATCGTTCTGGTGGGCTTCGATTCTACGACTCCCCAGTACGCTAGACAGGGCGCATTAACCAACTATTTACGTCACAGAACGGATAACAATTCTGTAGCGCTATCTGCCAACCTAAAATCAAAGTCCTTCGTCTCTTGCATCTTTTTTCGGTTCTCTTAGATGTTCAATTCAACACTCCCACACACATTGTGTATGTGAAGGTCAGGTTTTTCTTTGTGATTTGGATGATTTTGAAACAGAACTATGCCTTCTTTTAATTGACAATAAAAAGCCATCACAATGTGTAGCCTTCTTCAGTTACAGTGTAGAACTAAGAACTTTCTTTACCAAATATGCGTTTTTGTATTTGTAATACCTTCATATTAGGCTCTTGTAATTTTCGCGTCTTGTAAGTGTATTCGTGGTCGTATAAATATTGGCGTAATTGTTAGTATATTAGACTAAAAATTTAACTTCTGTACCAGTAGAAGAAAAGTTTTTGTCAAACAATAATCCTGTAAACATAAATGAAGAAACATAGTATACAGCATCAGTGCAACAAAAACAAATAGATGATTCATATCTGAAGGACTACTATTTCACTAAAGTTTATCGCAATAGTGAACCTGGTCGAAGAGAAAGAGTGGCAATTCACTTACCGAACTCTGTTGATTATGTTCGTACGACTGGCTTCTGCACTGCGAGCATTTCGGCTTACCACCAGAGAGCACAGCGGCCGTTGCACTGACGAGTAGCTTCACGAGCACCACGAATGCATGTGGGATACTAACGTCAGCCACGCCAAGCGATAAAGTCAATCGACTATATATGCGCCCAGCAGGTGCAGTATTGAAACATTTTCCAACACACTGAGTACCGGTGGAAACCTATTACCCTTGTTTTAGTGTTTCTCAATTATTTGATTCAGAAGTCTTTATGATTTGTTTTCATTTCCTTAAATAAGTATCATTTCAAACATTAAAATGAGACATTAAGGGGACAGGGTCCGTCATTGATTTCGAAATTTTCAAAAGCAGTTTTTACGTTCAAAATTAAGAAAATTAACAGGAAAATGTGTTCATTGTATTCTATTCTCCAACCGAAACACAGTGAACACATTTTCATCGTATAATCTTTAGTTTTGAACAGAAAAACTGCTTTTGAAGTTTAGAAACCTCGTACACTTTGAAGTAGCTCTCGCAACAAAACAGTTAGAGGACCACTGACGAAGACTGCTGGCAGTCAGCATCCAACGACATCGCCGACGATGTATCAAAAAGGTGTTACAGCCCGAGGGCAACCCGAATGTGTCGGGAAAATTCGTTACCCTGTTTTCCTCATGCTTTCTCCGCTGATGGCGGGTGGTGTCGGTCGGGAGGCAGACGACGATGATGATGATGGCAATGGTTGGTGGTTGCTGATTGGAATATTCGAATCCATAACACACAAAACCGAGCGGATTCAAGGCTGAGGCTGGTGTATGGGACTGTTCGCTCACTCTGTTCAGCACACTCGTTGTTGTGGCAAATGAGACAACAGTTCGGGGTTCCCTTCATGCTCGTTTACTGTTTGTTTATGGTGCATTCCAATGCTGGGAGATACGATGCGTTGCATCGATCGGTTGATCGCACAGTGGTTTGAAACGCCATTTTCACGCTCTTATTTGCTAGTTCTCTGGGATAAACAGATAGAGTTATGCCGTCTTCGGCAAAAACGATCAGTATGGCATGTGTCATTAAAATGGTTTATGGACATTGATTCCATTAAAATGGTTCAAATATTAAAACAGTTTTGAAATCATATCTTTCATACAAGCCTAAAGATAAAAATAGTGTTCTATTAAATTTTTAGCATTGTAGCTCCTGTACCGGCAGCTTGTTTTTTTCACAAAATATGTTAAAATCGCTATATATATTTTTGTTTTTTTTTTTTCTTAATATTTTCCCTCGGGTTTTTTTTACATGTTTTCAAAAAACTTTTCTTATTTTGGAATCTATGTCGATATTGGCCATTGGTCAATTCGTTTTGAAGATATTCTTATATTCGTTGGGGACAGATGCTTCCTATGTAACATTTTATTTTAAAGTAAATTTATTAAAATATAAAATGTGAAAAATCGGTCATGTTGCCTCCAAGAAATCTTAAACTTACAATATAATGTTTTTTATGTTTTAAAAATATTTTTACGCTGCTTATTAGCTTGGACTGACTACACAAATCAATGGTTTCTATTCCGTGTTTGACCGAAGTCTGTGAATATGCACAAACAATAAGCTAGAAGTTCGGCTGGGATTGGCCATAATCTTCTTCAGTGTGCATAATTCAGTGCCTTTATTTATAAAAGGTCAATAACGGCGCCTTCCACGTCCTTACAATCAAGTGGGATTCGGGGAAGGAATGTTAGTGTGTAACCTTTGCTATTAAGGGACCGTGTTAATCTCTGCATCTCCAAAAAGGCTACTAGGAGGGATATTTGTCAATACGGAGGATCGTTGAGTTACAGCAGGGCTGCCCAACGTCCGGCTCGTGGGGCCGCATCCGGCCCGTGGCCTAATTTTGTGCGGCCCGCGAAGAGCTTAGAGATCCATCTCATATCTGGTTTAAATGTTTGAATGTTTCACCAACTTGAGGTTAAAGCATGCCGTTTTTACTCATATTCCGAACACTTAAGGCCCAACAGTGACTTCAAATGCATCTGATAGTCATAAAATTGATATATTTGGGAAAAATGTTAATTCCTTCACAAAGTCTAACTGTTAGCTGTTGGGTGTGCCGATAAAATGTTCATTAAAACCTGTTTCGTATTACTTTTAAGTAAAAGTGTTAAACAACATTTTGATTCAAATGCCGACACTTTGTTCATTTTGTCTCATATTCCGAACACTTTGATTCAAATTCCGAACAGCATAAATTGATCGTATTCAAGTGAATAAATTTTTCTGAGCTAGTTTTACTAACCTCAAACTGGAGAATCAACACTACTTACGAGGCATAAAATTAATTGGAATTCGTAGAACTGATTCGCAATCGAATGCCATTTTCCAGTTATTTGATGACATATTTCTGCGAAACATTTCAACCCAATCGTCATACAAAAACCGAGTGTTCAGAATATGAGTCTATTCGGAGTTTGAGACAAAACGGTACCAAGCCCAATTTTTTCCTTTTCTTTAATTTATTTCCCAACTGATTTTAAACTACAATTTTATTTTTTTAGATATGTGAATATTTAGGAGTTGGATTCTATGCACTTTTTTTTCAGAAACTATTCCCTTGAAACTATTCTTCATTGGCATTTAGTATAAAGTTGATGTTTTGAAGTTTGTAATCAAAAAGCCTTTTTTCACTTCTTGATATCGAACTTCAAGAAAAGATGTAGCTCAAATTGGTCAAAACAAAATCTCACCGGATTCTCACAAAATTCTTACACAATTTCAAAAATAAATTCAGAAAAAAAATCAAGCAAAACCCTGGGCAAGATTATTGAAAATATTAGGAAGATTATTCGAAAAAAAATTGTGCATGATTCTTATAAAACCATTGACATGATTTTTTTGGAAAACTAGTGCATAATTCTCATGTGTGTTGGGCAGCATTCTTATAGAATCTTTGGCAGTATCATTGATAAAAATTAACACTGAATCTAAAACATAATCATGGGTTGGGCATTTCCATAATCCTAGGAGGAGTTTTAATAAAATTCTGAGTAGGATTCAAATAAAATACTAGACAAGATAGCTGTTTGACATATTCCTGGGCAGGATTATAAATCAAATCTTAAACAATATTCTGATAAATATTATGCACAATTTTCACAAAATCCTGCGCATAGTTCTCATTGAATCCCAGGCAAAATCTTGGGCAACTTTCTCGGAAAATCTAGGACCTGTTTTTTTTAGAATCTTGGCAGCAGTAACCAGGGACAAGTTTGATTCTGAAAAAAATCTGATAACCAATGAAAAAATCCGATGATGACCAATAAAAAAACTTTAATTTCATTTTAATAGAATTCAAGACAAGATGCTCAGTGGGGCCCAGATAGCCGTAGCGGTAAACGCGCAGCTATTCAGCAAGACCAAGCTGAGGGTCGTGGGTTCGAATCCCACCGGTCGAGGATCTTTGGAGGGTTGGAAATTTTCTCGACTTCCCAGGGCATAAAGTATCATCGTACCTGCCACACGATATACGCATGCAAAAATGGTCATGGCATAGTAAGCTCTCAGTTTAATAACTGTGGAAGTGCTCATAAGAACACTAAGCTGAGATGCAGGCTCTGTCCCAGTGGGGACGTAACGCCAGAAAGAAGAAGAAGATGCTCAAAAAACTAGATAAATGTGGCAAGCTGTAGGTATCTTTAAAAAAAAAAACGGATTTATTGGTTGATTTGGGTCCGATATTATTACAAAGATTTTTTTGTGTACTACAAAAAAATTTAGCCCACCACCGAATTTCGTTGCTGAGATTTGGTCCGCGATTCTAAAAGGTTGGGCAGGCCTGGGTTAGAGGATACATTTTAATAGGCGATTTGACCATAATAAGCTATAATTTGTAAGATATGAAGACGCTTATAAATGTAATATGAAAATTCCTAAATTGAGAAATGTCGACACTGTGACGAACCATTCAAAGTTTGTTGACCAAATAGCTCAACGCAGCATTTAAACAGCTGTCAGGACGAAAACATGAGTTATCATATTGTACTCATATGAAAAAAAAACTCGTTTGGCTGGGCCATCACCCGAAAACTCTTATGTCGACACTGTTCTCGAAAAAAAAAAATGCAACATTTTTATCCGTATGTTACTTTTTTGTCCGTGGTTTTTGTCATAACAATCGTTCAGTGATTATTTAGATGGCATCGAAACAAGAAGAAAATCGCCGGCGAGTTTGGGGTGCCGTCATGGAAAATCCGACTGCGGAGTCCCAGACGACCGAATTGCAAATTCAAGGGTTAAAAAGGGGGTTTGAATCAAAAAAATATTGAACATAAAATAATTTATGAATAAGAGTTTATGACGACACTTACAGTGACGAACCATTTATATTTTGCTGAACATCATATTAACGTCCCACCGTTGTAACGATCAAATGTGCAGTCATACACATTCTACAGATTTGAAATAAAAGCATGAAACGAGCTCACCAATTGATCTATTATCCTTGACTGAACAGCCACAATCCACTTTCAGCTTCACTTAACGCATACAGACTCTTATAGATATTTTTCCAACCGCTGCTTATCACTCATATATTGATACAGCAATTTGTTTCATTTTCTCACAGCAGACCCTCATCAAAGTAAAACGAATAACTGAATATAAGGAAAATCTGAATAAACTTAAATGTAGCCATGGAAATTCAATTTGATTACTTGTCAGTACTCAGCTAATTCATAACATCTAATCCTAATATATAAGCAGACGATCGTGGACGAGCAAAATTTACCAACAATTGAAAGCTATTTTTAAGCCACTTTCATGAAACCGATAACTACATATGCAACTTTCTGTCCCTTAACGATTATATGCGCATTTGATTGACCTCTCTACTACTTTTTCACCACAAAAATATATTCAATCGCAATAACTTTTTTGTTAATCGAAATTTTGGCACCATTGTATATAAGTCCTCAAAATAATTTTGAGAAACCAAAAAGTTATCATGATATGAAAATTATTTGTGGTTAAAAAATAAAGCTGCTGGTACATGGGTAGTTTTGAATGTAATAACCCATTCGGCTTACAAAACTTGGCCCTAATCTACTTCGGCCCAACGTAACTTCGGCCTAATGACTGGACTTTTCAGTCTTCCAGTCTTCCAGTCAGTTTCTATCTTTGAACAATGCGCTATATTCTTCTAATTTATCATAAAATCAATACACAGTCAAAAACTTTGTTCAAATAACTAATATTGCAACTCAATAAAGTAAACGCTTGTTTGTAGAAGCATATTGTTTAAAATACATGAATTCTCTCTATTCGCACAAGTACATCTTAAAAAAATTCAAACACGGTCAATACAGTTCTTCCAAGCTGATTTTGGCAATGACTGAGTGTTGCTGAACATAAAAACTCTAAAAAAAAACTTTGGACTTCTCAAAAACCGTATCACTATGCCGTGCAGCTGCTATTGCTAGACCTGCCTTTATCAAATATAAATGCAATATTGTGGACTATCGGCACCTACTTGCACATTTACATGAACTTATCCAGCCAACACACTTTTCATATACTGAAAAACACACTAAGTTGGCATAACTTTTTGATTCTTGATAAATTTTGTTTGAAATTTTCAGAACTTGAAAGAAAACTAGAAGAGTTCATTGTCCAACAAATTTGGAAACATGATCCAAGTGATTCCCGATTGTCTTAGGGTCCCAAAATTTGCCAAATAATCTATTCAACGGATATTTCAAAGATCGTGTTGAGCTCGAAGGTTGGTGTCTGCGGCAAAGTTGTTCAGTTGTTGTGACAAATCTGGTTTGGAAAATTTTATTCTGCTAGGTGGCGCTAGTGAGAAATTTTCTTATATCTTCTATATCTTGAGATCCCGATAAGATCGAAGGTAGGTGTCTCCAGCAAAGTTACTTAGCAGGCTCAGGGCTATCCGGTAATGACGAAATTACTTGAGAATTTATTTATAGGTGGCGCTTTTTACAAATATTCTCATATCATCTATACCTTGAGATCCAATAAGCTAGAATATTACTGTCTTTGGCAAATTTATTCAGCGGACCAAGGACTATCTGATAGTGATAAATTCTATTCCTATTAGGTGGCTCTTATGAAAAGGAATTAATGGTGCGAACGTTTAGAGGTAACCATACCATCTACCAGAGCTGCGGCAGCATACACGAGCTGGAAACAGCTTCTATAGTGATGGTGATATGCAAAGGCGTGTGATTGGGTGATGGCCGATCAATGAAGAGATTATGCAAGTCAAAGTAGAGGCCCAACTTCAGCATGAAAACGTTCACAGCCCTCACTCCGGAAGCACTGATGGTGATAAAGACGCTTTTACGCACAACTCTAACGCACGAGAACGACAGCTGCCCAAAACCACGACGTAAAAATCATCATAGAGGACCTAAAGGCTCCAGATTGGGCCAGGAGGAGGAGTACCGACCGAATATTGGAAAGTTCAGCGCCCACCGCTGACGAGCGAAACGGCTTACGACTAATAGATTTCGCCGCGGTCCAAGAATATGGCCATTCGTAGCACCTACTTCCAGCACAGCCTTCCATACCGATACACCCGGAGATCACCACAGCAGACAGACAATCACAATCGACCACGTTCTGGTTGATGGACGGCACTTCTCCGACATTATTCGACGTCAGGACCTATTGTGGCGCTAACATCGACTCTGACCACTATCTTGGTGATGGTTAAACTGCGCCCCAAAACTCCCCGTCGTTAACAACGTACGGTACCGACGGCCGCCCTGGTACGACCTAGAGCGGCTCAAGCAACCGCATGTCTTAACTACATACGCGCAGCACCTCGTGGCTGCGTTACCGGAAAGAGGGTGAACTGGATGAAGCCCTTCTTGAGAATTGATGGAGAACAGTGAAATCAGTCCTAAACAATGCAGCTGAGAGCAACATCGGGTACGTGGGACGGAGTTGACGGAAACGATTTGGTTTTGACGAGAAGTGTATACAGTTTCTGGAGGAGAAAAAATACAGTGTGGGTGGCTGCAGCAAGGGGACCCCGGCAGATCGTGGAATGTTATAGAAGGAAACAGCAACAGCAGACCCGCCTCTTTTGGATGCAAAACGCCGCCTGGAGGAGACGGAGTACGAGGAGATGGAACAACTGTGCCGGTCTCAAGAAACGCGTAAGTTTTTATCAGAAGCTCAACGCATCCCGCAACGGCTTTCGTACCGCGAGCCGAGATGTGCAGAGATAAGGGTGGGAGCATTTTGACAGACGAGCGTGGGGTGATCGAAAGGTCGAAACAGCACTTCGACGAACGCCTGAATGGCTGAGAGTACAAGCAATGAAGGACGGGGCACGGAAGAAATGCCTTCGTCAGTATTGCGGGCGATGGAAACCAACCAGTCATTACTTTGGAGAGAGGATTAGAATGCCATTCACCAGCTCAAGTACAATAAAGCTGCTGGTACGGATGGTATTGGAGCTGAACTCCTAAAGATGGGCCCGGAGATGCTGGCTATTTGCCTGCCCAGCTGATAGGGGCTGCAAAATGGTGAGTCGACGGAGTCCTCACAAGTTTCCTACCTCATGCTCCACGGGTCGGACGGATGACAAATGACCGCCAGCTAAGAGTTGCGTGCATAGCTGGTAGTGCAGCCTGGGTCCTGTAGTCCTTCTGACTTCAGCTAGATTGAGGAGTTACGTCCACCGAGCGTCTGTTCACCAAGGAGGTGCGGCTCAAACAGCGTCTGTATGGCATCCAGCGGGCTGAATAAGAAATGCTCTTCCCCGGGAAGCTACACCTAAATTGGCAGCCCCATCACGGCGGATAGGGAACCTTAAGGCTAACAACCTCTGTCCCCCGAAACATCAAAAAATGTTCAAGAAACGATAGAGAAGATTACGAACTGATTAACGGCAATGACTTTTAGCGCGAAACAACGGACACGAATTGGAACACGGAACGTACTAACCCTAAGCCCAGCAGGGGTAAACTGCACAACTCGCCAACGAGGCGTGTCGCATGAATCTGGAGATCCTAGGACTGAGCGAAGTCCGTTGGCCAAACTTTGGAGAACACAGAATACCATCGGGACAGATTCTGCTATATTCTGGCCTGCGAGGTGAACACGCTCCTCGGCACCGTGGGGTTGGCTTTTTGCTCAGCGCTCAAGCTTACGCCGCGCTTATGAAGTGGGAACCTATAAATGAGAGAATAATCGTCGCCAGATTTAGAACACGGGTCCGAAACCTTACCATAGTCCAATGTTATGCGCCAACCGATACTGCCGAATTGCAGGACAAAGAGAACTTTTACAGTCAACTCAATGCTGTCGTGGATAAGATTCCGAAGGGTGATATCAAGATCTACATGGGCGACTTCAATGCGAAGATCGGATCCGACAACTCAAGCTATGAGCCTGTCATGGGACGCCATGGTCTCGGAGAAATAAGCGAAAACGGAGAACTGTTGGCAGAGTTTTGTGGCAATAACGACATGGTGATCGGGGGGATCGCTCTTCCCCCATCGTCCGGTTCACAAGGTCACGTGGGTCTCCCGTGACGGCTTTACCGAAAATCAAATTGACCACATCTGTATCAGCCGAAAGTGGAAACAGAGCCTTCTTGATGTGCGGAATAAACGTAGCGCTGACATCGCATCCGACCATCACCTCCTCATCAGCGAGGTGCGTCTGCGCATTGCGCGGATTCGTCGACAGGAGGAAAGAGTCGGACGTCGATTTAACACACGCCGACTGGAAGATGCCACAGTGAAAAGGCCCTTCGTCGAAGAACTGGAGACTCGTGCTGCTAATATTTCGGAAGGTGGCAGCGTAGAAGAGCAATGGACCGCCATCAAGAATGCCTTCATCACTACCAGCGAAAATAATCTGGGTGAGCTACGCACTCGGAGAAAACAGTGGATTACCGATGAAACCTGGAGGAAGATAGAGGAGCGGAGAGAAGCCAAAGCCGTGATAGAGCGGGCGAAAACCAGAGGAGCCAAGGCACTTTCCCGTCAACGATACTCGGCTCTAGAAAGGGAAGTTAAGCGCTCATGTAGGCGGGACAAACGAGCGTGGGCGGACTCCCTTACTGATGAAGGTGAGAAAGCCGCAGCAACCGGCGACATTCGTCTTCTCTACGATATCTCACGACGCCTTAGCGGGGCAAAGATGAATACGACGATGCCCGTGAAAGACACGACTGGACAACTGTTAACCGACCCCACTGACCAGCTAAAACGCTGGTTTGAGCACTTCGAACAACTTTTCCAAGTGTCAACCCGGCCACTAACACCTCAGCATGATCCGCCTAGGGTTCGGCGTATTAGTCGCGTTAACACCGAAGCTCCATCACTGCATGAGATATAAACAGCCATCCAAAGTATGAAATCCAACAAAGCCCCTGGGGTCGATCGCATATCAGCCGAGATGCTCGAAGCAGACCCCGCAATATCCGCTCAACTGTTGTATAAACTATTCCGAAATATCTGGGACACCGCGACTTTTCCGGCCGACTGGATGCAAGGCGTGTTAGTGAAGTTACCAAAAAGGGTGACCTCACTGTATGCGATAATTGGCGGGGCATCATGTTGCTATGTATTGTTCTCAAAGTTCTATGCAAAGTGATCCTAAACTGGATCCAGGAGAAGACCGATGCGACTCTTCGTCGACAGCAAGCGGGATTCCGTGCCGGACGATCCTGTGTGGAACATATTGTCACGCTCCGTATCATCTTGGAGCAAGTCAATGAATTCCAAGAGTCCCTGTATATGGTATTCATTGACTATGAAAAAGCTTTTGACCGACTCAATCACGAAAATATGTGGGGTGCCCTGAGACGCAAGGGTGTTCCTGAGAAAATCATCGGCCTCATCGAAGCGCAATACGAGGCCTTTACGTGCAGAGTATTGCACAACGGGGTCTTGTCTGAACCCATCCGGGTTGTAGCTGGAGTGAGGCAAGGATGTATACTATCACCACTACTGTTCCTCATCGTAATTGACGAGATCCTGATAGGCGCCATTGACCGTGAACAAAACCGTGGGCTGCTGTGGCAGCCTATTACTATGGAGCACTTAAATGATCTCGATTTGGCTGATGATATTGCTATACTAGCTCAACGGCGCTCTGATATGCAGAGTTAGCTAGACGATCTTGCCGAACGCTCCTCAACGGCAGGTCTCAACATCATTGTCAACAAGACCAAATCGATGGATGTAAACACGGCCGGCCCTTCCAGCTTTACAGTAGCCGGGCAAACAGTGGAGAACGTCGAAAACTTCCAATATCTTGGTAGCCAACTGGCGTCTGACGGCGGTAGCAAGATCGACATAGGTGCACGGATCAAGAAGGCGAGGGCTGCTTTTGCGAGCTTAAGAAATATTTGGAAGAACAGTCAGATTAGTCAACGCACCAAAATTCGAATATTCAATTCCAATGTCAAATCTGTGCTGTTATACGCCAGTGAAACGTGGTGTGTATCAGCGGAGAACACTCAACGGCTGCAGGTGTTCATCAACAGATGCCTGCGGTATATAATTCGGGCATGGTGGCCACACAACTGGATTTCTAATGCTGACCTCCATCGTCGGTGCCACCAGCAACCGATACAAACCGAAATTCGACAACGAAAGTGGGGGTGGGTCGGCCACACTCTACGTCGGGGCGGAAAAGAAATCTGCAAACAAGCGCTGGAATGGAATCCAGCAGGACATCGCAGCAGAGGCTGACCCAGAGGATCATGGCGGCGCAGCCTCAACAAAGAAATAAAGAAGTCGACGGCAATTTGACCTGGCCGCAGATCAAGGCGATAGCTTTTATTCGCCCAGGATGGAAATCTTTCACGTCGGCCCTATGCACCAGAATGGGTGCCCAGGACCCATAAGTAAGTAAGTAAAGCTGATAGGCTTAATCTGGGAAACAGAAGAGTGTTGTATTCGGGGAGTTCGGAGGCTGGGAGTAACTTTCACACGCGTTGTTGGTTTCACTTATTTATTCTTACCAACTATACTTACAACGGTTTTGGTTGCTCGAAGAGCAATAGATAAAAGAGGCCTTCACAATCTCTCTGATTGCTTTTATACTATAGCAATAGTATTGCCTGATGAGAATCTCATTTAACATTAGCGGATATGAACTATCGCTGAGTTTCTTCCCTAGATCAATATCGATGAGTTACATTGTGATATCTAGATACATAACAAAGAGTAACCGAAGAAGTGGAAGGGAGGGGTAATATGCCCCATCTACAAGAAAGGCGACAAGTTAGATTGTGAGCGATGACCATTCTAACTGCGGCCTGTAAAGTATTATTCCAGATCATCTTCCGTCGTCTATCACCAAAAGTAAATGAGTTCATGGGAAGTTATCAAGTTGGCTTAGTTGACGGCCAATCGACAACGGACCAGATTTTTACTATACAGAAAAATCCTCCAAAAAAGTCGTGAATCTCAACGCATCATCTCTCTATCGTTTTCAAGGTGGCATACGATAGTATCGACCACGTAGATCTATTTGAAAATCATGGACAAGAACAGCTTTCACGAGATTGATAAGAGCAACGTTGGAAGGTGTGCAAAATTGTGTGATGGTTTTAGGCGAACATTTGATTCCCGCCGGTGAATACAACAAGGTGATGCACTTTTCGTGCCTGTTGTTCAATATTGCGCTAGAAGGTGTTATGCGGAGAGCCGGGCTTAACAGCTGGGGTACGGTTTTTACGAGATCTAGTCAATTTGTTTGTTTCGCGGATGATATGGACATTGTCGGCCAAACATTTGATAGGTGGCAGATCTGTACAGTGTACACCCGCCTGAACCGCGAGCTAGCAACAGTTGGACTGGTTGTGAATGCGTCCAAGACAAAGTACATGCTAGCTAGTGGGGCCGAGCGCGACAGGGCTCGCCTAGGTAGCAGTGTTACGATAGACGGGGATACGAGTTCGTCTACATTGGATTCTTGTTGATGACTGACAATAACGTTAGCTGCCTGGACGCTGCCTATGGCCGGTAGTCCTCTACTGGCAGGAAAAGTGCTTGAGAAGGATCTGCAAGCACTTGGAGTTTTCAAAGGTCAGGTGCTTAGGACGATCTTTGCGGAGTGCAGTTAAACGGTGTGTGACGGTGAAGGATAAACCACGAGCTTGTCCAACTCTACGTCGAACCCAGTATACAGAAGGTGCCAAAGCTGGAATGATACGATGGACAGGGCATGATGCAAGAATGCCGGACAGCAACCATGCAAAGATGGTATTCGCTTCGGATCCGGTTGTACAAGAAGGCGTGGAGCGCAGCGAGCTAGGTGGGACGGATCAAGTGTGCATCGATTTGGCGACCGTGGGGCAGAACCGAGGATGGAGAGATGTGGCCACGAATCGAGTATTGTGGCGTAACTTGTTGATTCGGTGTTATCGGATTAGATTTTAATTAAATAAATGAATGTGGCACTAATAACAAATTTTCTATATCTTGTATACCTGGAGGTCCTTATTAACTAGAAGCTTATTGTTTTCGGCAAAATTGTTCAGCATATCAAGAGCTATCTGATAGTGACAAATCTGTTTGTAGAAATCATTCCAGGGAGCTATTAATTAAGACATGAAAAAAGTGTTTTAAACCACTGTGAGTCAGTCGGAGGCCTGCAGGATTCATCATCGATCACCAACGATAGTGGGAAGGTGTCGGTGCGGTATTTTCATTGCATATTTCGAGTGTGTAAAATGATTTTAATTGAATTGATTTACGATTGATGAAAGTGAGATTCTGTGTTGAACGGGTATTTAGCTGGCAAGAGAACGAGCGTTCTGTGGCCAGGTGCCATACCCAGACTAACTAAGTGAGTGAGTGTGATATTGAGGGCAAACACTACGCTGCTGTAATAAATGGTAGAGCTCTTCAGGGGGATGGGTCGATGGAGCTGTGAGTGGGGCGCTGCTCAAGTGTACTGTTAAATTTTATGGTCGAGAGCAAAGGTAATAAAGTTTATGCACGCAGGATGACAATAATTTTATTATATGAGAGTAAATTTTAGCCTTGCCATGGCGATGGAATCATTGTGATGGGGCCGGTAATTGACTGGCTTAATGGTATGGCAAACGATTGCAATACCATTAATTGGTTTGTGGTCGACTAGTAAGTGATTCTAGCCCAATCGGATGCAACGGTGGAGGTTGCCATAAAATGCATAAAGCAAATGTTTCACACACTTCCTTTGCTAACTTTTTTACAATGAAATCAAGATATGTTACCGAGATAAATTTGTGAGAATTTTATTTGCATTATGAAATCAATACAATTTTCAAAACATCTCATTCATTGTAGTCGGTTTGGTCTACGACATTTTGCAATTCGCACATAATTAATGTGAGGACACAACTCTCGCGAGAAACCATAAGAGCCGGTTTCGCCGTTGGAATTCGAAAAATCACCGTGACTAAAAGCCCTCGTACATTTTTGAGGATATTGGGTTACTGGTTAACATATTCTGCTCATGAGTATACCACTAGGTATTACTCCTATATGGGTAATTCGACACGCCTTTCTCCATCAAAAAATTTCTAATCGTTTAGTGTCAAGTGGACCTGGATCATTAATCCTACATCATCCCTTTTATATGGGTTTTTAACCACTTTTGCACTGAAAATGTAATACTAAACTTTATCTAAATTTTAAATGAAAAACAAAAAACTTTTAATGAAGTTCCGTCAAATTTACACATATAAAGACATGATTTCGCACCGTAAACATATCATTTTTATGTAAAATATGTGTTCATAAAACTATGGACCTGCGACAAAGCGCGAAATTTTGGTTTGTTACTTCCGCCTGGAACAATATCACCAGCGAGAATTTCAACAAAATTTAACGGCGAATTATCCATTGTGGATCATACAACTTCCAGACAGAGTTCAATGTCATGAGATTGCTCTTCCCTATCATAAAATTACTCTGTTAAGAAAGTGCAGTTTTTAACCCGTATACGCTTTTCGCGCGCAAGTCTATGCCGATCCTTCATAAAATTACTCCGGTAATATCTAAATTATCTCCCGAATCACTTTATCAAGCCGGAATATTTTCAAATATTTAACTTAACAGCACAAAAATCGAAAAAATGGCTAAACCGCTAGTAATACATTGCGCGTCCTATGGCAATTTCGTCGCTTATATGCTCTCTCAGCTACCATCGCGCACGAATCCATCAACTGCGACAGCTCGGCCATATCCGGGAATCACTGTCTCGGAATAATTCCACGACGGCCTTGACCCACTACCAGACCGTTCATGTGGCTGCAGAGCACCTGGTACTATAAAAACGTTAAAATCCCAATTAGTTCACGTTCCCCTGGCATTCATCGGGATTCCACAAACTGAATTAGTCCATGGACATAAACTAAACACACTTGATCTCATTATCATTTTCAATTTTCTGACTTGGCTCGCTCACCAAATTCACGTTTCGTGCGACTAATAAAATGCCTATGGTCTAATTTAATAAGATAATAGTGTGTTTAAAACATGTGTATACTATAGATCTTTTACAGACCAGTAAAATCAATAGCTTCCGCGCCTCAAGACCACCTATGATGTGCCGTCTTTATCTTATAGCGGTCCCGAATACATCGCCTCACTCTATCGCCACATCACACTTCAACTCTCGAAACTTACACAACGGACAGCGTATAAATGTTATACGCTTCCAAGCCACCCGATCGACCTGACTCCCGGGAACGGATGTGACCATCACTATAGAAAAATAACTTAACCAAGCAAGGTGATACTTTGGATTTTGTGTACGCTTAAGGGTGCACGAGAAGCCGGCTACAAATTAGGAAAAACAAAAAATTTAAAGTTTAAATTTCCAACTTCTTCCCCCATATCTTGCTGCCCATGGTATTTACGTCTCTCTGGTGCCAGGCCGCGGTATTTTCCATTCTTGACTCTCGCTGTTAACTGTAGGATTGGTAGTGTATCGTACGATGACTTCGGCCATTGCGCTCTAAGTGAGTGCTCCTGTCTCATCTTACAGTATTTGGTTTTCTCACATATTTGTTTCGCGTCTTTAGCGCGCGAATGCCCTCGCTTGCTCAGCCATAATCTTACAGCGCTTCGCGTTCTACTTTAGGAACATGCTTACAAACTCAGGGCTCTTAGCACATACAGCGGGCAGAACTTCAGTTAGACTTCTCTATTTCCACCCTTCTCCCTCGCAATGTGGACATGTACGGTGGCGTTGCCATGCACTACTATAGGGTCATAGACCAGCGATAGGAGTTTAGCAAAACTTACCATCGAATTTGAATATTAGCTTAATGTAACAAAGAGATCACAGTTATGTCATGTGTCTGTCGGAACACGAAATGTCGACACACATTACTCTGTCATATTTGGAACTCGGTTATCCCCACTAAGGCATGCATTATATCCCTTCACGCGGCCGATACCATTGCTTATACAGCAGCAAAGAAAGGACAGCCGAAAAATGCCTGAAGAGCATCTGCTGTAACGCTGCGAACTCATACGACCACAACCACGACGATTGTGGGATTAGGGGTCTGCTACGGTTAACTTAAAACGTATATAGGAATTGCTGCTGGCGGTTATAAATTACTACATTACTCGACAACCATAGTGTTGTGGCCGTGGCTGCCATTGAATACTCAAGCCGTGGCAATTCAAGCATGAGAGCTGAAATAGCTTACAGAAGGGACGGCACAATGTATTC
>NW_018736301.1:0-58256 GCF_002204515.2 Aedes aegypti | reverse complement strand
GAGTACCGTTTCAAATCGTTCGTTAATTTTTACAGTGTCCATTGTAAAAATATGTATAAGAACAAGTAGGGTTGATCAGAGTAGAATAATTTAAGTATAGTATAATTGAATAGAATAGAACAGATTAGAATAAAGTATGTATGTATGAATATATAATATAGATAAGATAAGTGATGTTCAAGTGTTTCGCGTCAACTTGATACAATAGTTGTTCAGCTAAATTGAAATGTGTATATTTCAATTATACTTTGGTCCTTCTTCAATGTCAGTATAGACAACATGTGTACGTGTAAATTTGGAATCGTTCAAATATTACGTAACGAGGAGTTCGGTAGTGTTACGGTTCATACATTTTCCATACAAAAGCTGTAACGTGGGGGAGGAAAGGGGGTCTCAATTGGAAAATCTGCGTTACATTTGAATACAATTTGAATCATTCCTTCTGTGCAACTTGCCTAAACTGAATGAATAAAAACAACCGCAAAGTGTAATGATTATGTAGCCACCTAGCTAACCGTTGATTACAGATGGAGCAGAATCCACCATATTTCCAATATCCATATTCTTTCATACATTTCAAGAGGGCGTATCTGCATTATCCTGTCCAAGAACTTCATACTAAATTTGTATGCTTTGGACAATTTCCTAAATCGGTACTCTTTCGATATTTGTACGGCTTTTTAGCGCTCCCAGCTCTGTAAAAATTGCTATGCACAGATTTTGACTCCTAATGCGTGCTTCTCATATGATCCATAAACATGAAGATTTGAATTATTATTTCACAGTAAGTCCAAATAAGGGTTTCAACTTATATATGACTGTGTTTATGTATTTTAAGGAACTTAAGCATTTTATATTAAATGCTTTTCATTTGAGCTGGATCCTCGTTTTAAAGGTAATTTGAACAAGTTTGTCGAGAGCTGGGAAGAGCAGAGTCTGACAAAATTTTCGAAATATCATATCACCATGTTTAATGTAAAAGACTTCTGCAATGTCGAGGACTAGGCTGACATAATGAGCTGGCGTCGGAGTCTGTGCATAGCGCTGTTTCACAGACCTGTCAGCACAATAAAGTCGAACAAACATCGAAAGTGTATCGTTCAATTCTTTTGCGCGCAGTTGTTGATTACAACATTGGCATTTGTAAAAATATGTATAAGAACAAGTAGGGTGGATCGGAATAGAATAAATTTAAGTAGAGTAGAATTGAATAGAATAGAACAGATTAGAATAGAAAAGAATTAAATAGAATTGAATAGAATATAGAATATAGAATTACGTAGATACAGATATGTTATATTCGAATGTTGCGATCAACTTTGATGTTCAGCTATATTGATGTGTATATATTTCAATTATACTTTGGCCCTTTTATAATGTCAATCTAGGCAATATGTGTACGTGTAAATTTTGTGCCACTTGCTAAATTGAATGAAATAAGAACAACCGCAGAGGTGTAATGATTATGTACGCACCTAACCGTTGATTATAGATGAAACGGAATTCACCATGCAATATTCTTTCCATACACTTCAAAAGGGCGTATCTGCATATCCTGTCCAAGAATTATTCATTCATATTTGAATGCTTTGGACAATTTGCTAAAATCACTATCAGGCGTTAGATTGTTAGATATAATTGTTTGTGTATTGATTGATAAGTAATAACTAAACATAGCATCGGCCCTTTTCAAATGTCAGTCTAGAATATTTTTTATGAAAATGTTTTTCAATATCTTAAACCAGATAAAAAAATAAAACTACATTTTTTTGTATAATCTCTTTGTTTAAACAAGTAAAAATGGCATATTTTAAGTGATTTCTATCATATAAACTTCAAAAGGGCGTAACTCAAAAATCTGACTAAGGATTTTTTTCAAAATCGGCCCAGAGATGCAGAACAACGTTAGGAATCAACTGCTGACTGCCGTTTGAATGGTATATTTTATTTGATAATAACGGTAATTGGAGCACCGTGATTACGTCTTTGAATTTATAAATATTAATTTCATGAATTCTTATTTCCAATCAAATCTATCTTAGTTTGTAGGCCTCCAAAAATCTAGAGCATTGGTGAGCTTCAAGCATGTACTCTTTTCTTACGATCTGAACCATTATTGTTTTTCATTTCAGAAATGATACAGATACCTTCTCAATATGATGAAAGAGTAAAGGCCTAAAAGTGTACAGTTTTTTAGATTTCAAAATGTTTTCAAAATAATGAATTTTGTAAAATGTGAATGCCAAAAATTTTGATTTTTTTAACTATTTAGACTGATGCACATGATGATGATGATGATGGTCCCACCACATACCCCTACAAAGGTTTGAGCGAGACGATATATCTTTAAGATAATTAATTATGATCAATGTTAACCAGATTTGCAAACAATAAACGGTTTGATTATTTCAACAGATATAAACAACATTACAAGTTCCCATACTATACAGCAAAAAAAAAATGGTAAAAATCTGTTGGTCTCGACCACACTTTTCATAAGTTTTAATAGTGATCAAGAAAGTTCAACAAAATCCAAAACATTGCCAGAATTGATAACCCCGCCGATGATGTCAAAACTATCGGAAACATTTGCATTTTCAAGAAATTTCCGACATTCAACCAGAAAACTTACTACTAATGCATGGCATCCACCAACAGCATAAATTCTCAATTCAAATGATAAGTAATCAAACAGTCGTTTATACCTGTATACCGCGCGCGGGACTCAAACCTCCGTAGACTACACATAAAAAGGAATAAACTATAACTTCGTCAATATATAAAAAATCCATCATCATCATCGAGGCGAACATCGTAATTTATTAGTGCCCCCAATAATTATTAAACATATTCTACAATATAGTCAATACAAAATATCCGTTAGTCAAAACTTCGTCAAGATACAATATTAGTCAAGTACAAAAAAGTTAAAATGTAGCTATTCAGAAGGCAGCTTTGACGTGTGAAATACATAGTCTCTTAAACTGTGATAGAGTTGCAGCACGTTTGATGTGTATAGGCATCGAATTGAAAACATTTATTCCTTAAAAAAAAGGGTTTGGGAAGCACCGTACAAAAACTGTGGTGTTCTTAATTCAGTCGCGTTTCTAGTATTATATCTATGAATGTCACTTCCTCTTTCAATTCGATCACACAAATATCGAGGCAATAAACCGTTAATTACTTTAAAAATGAACACCATCGTCAAGAATACAATTGTTTGCTTCACCGATAACCACTGAAGAGCATCTAATAAGAAAGACGAGGAAGTGAATCTGTTGCATCTCAAAATCAAACGCATTATTTTATTTTGCAAACGCTGCATTCTCGATATTTGTGTTTCATTTGCTAAGAACAAAATGGAAGCGCAAAACTCCAGATGTGTAGAGATGATTGATTTGTACAAATGTATTTTACTAGCAATCGTTAAATCGTTTTTTAATCGGCAGAGTATTCCATACTTCTTGGCTATTTTCTTGATAACATTGTCGATGTGAGCGTCGAACTTTAATCTGTCATCAATAATCACGCCAAGATATTTAATTTCGCGCACGCGATCAATTGTCTCATCATCAATTTGTATTGAGACGTCTATATTTGTTCGATTCCGCGATATCAACATAAATTTAGTTTTACTTATATTCAATTTCAACTGTTTGTACTTCAACCATCTACTCAGAGAACGTAAATCTGCATTCATATGTGCAACGGCATCATCAAGATTTTTAGCCGCAATGAATATCACGGTATCATCTGCAAAAAAATTTATGTCACAAAAACGTAAAACTCGTCGCATGTCATTTATATACATAATGAACAAAACGGGCCCTAATACACTCCCCTGTGGTACGCCAAGGCTAATTTTCTAATTTTCTTTCATGTTGGAGACCACTTGGGAGGCCCAAGGCTGGGAAAAATATTCAGGGTACAAACTGGGGTGCAACATATAAAATACATAAAGAGGGTAATTTTAACCAATTTTAATTTCATTTTTTTTTTCTTGAAATGTGACAGAACAATACGCTCGTGTTTCAAGGTTGTCCTTGGGGTCGTTGTTTTATGGGTTATTTGAAATTAAAAACGTCAATACCCTGATAGGTTTGAACAGAGCAATGAATCTCTTTTGGTCTCGTCTTCAAAATTGAAAAAAAACGGTGACGAAAGAAAAAAAATGTATCAGCCTTATCTCAAAATCAATCCTTCAGAAATTACTACAGATATTTCTCCAGGGTGGTGTCTGCTATAAAGTATACCAATGACTTGTTGAAATTGTTTTCGGAAGTATTTTGATTATTCTTACAATAATCACTTATACTGAACAATCCCCAATCCCCCCCTTCTCCATAAAATTTACTGTTGACCGAAATTTCTTCAGGTTTTATTTTTTGAATAATTCTAGAACACCAATAAAAAATCATCAAAATTTGTTGTCGGTTGACCTTAAATAATTCATAAGGATATTTCTTTAAAAATTTCTCCTGGTGATTTATACGAAATTTTGCCATGAATTTTACCAACATTTATTTTTTGTTAAACGTTTCGAGAGTTTTCGTTTGAAATACGAGTTAATTCGTTCAATAGTTCGCTTAGAATTCTTTCAGGAATGTTTGCAGAAATCCTAACATGATTTCTACAGAATTAAAATTAACCATAAATCTAGGAAACTTTTTCCAGTGCTTTCTTGTAGAAACTCTAGAGAACATTTTGAGCAATGCTATCAGGATTTCTTCTATTAATTTCTGAAGAATTAATTCGGGTATACAATCACTTTGATAAAGCTAGCAATAATCTATCTGGCGTTCCTATATGGACGTCAATTCATTACGGGATTTAAACAAATTGCACAGAGATTCCAAAAAGGTCTATTTTATTCCTTTTTAAAGGATTATTCAAGACTGCCTACAGGAATCATTCTAGGAATTCATCAAGATTTCTACCAAGAATTTCACTAAGGCGACCTTTGAGCATTTTCCCCTGAAATCCACTGAATGGATTTCTTGGCGTACCTTTGGCCAAGCCCGTGGTTTTCGCAAGTATTTCTTAACCATTAACTCCAAGGATTCTTCTACGAATTATTTCACTTATTTCGAATATACCCCTCATTTATTTACTGAGATTTTTTTCTGGTATTTATCTTACATATTTGTGAGAATTCCTCAGATAAATGGAAATCTTTTGGGATTTGTCCTTTTATTTCTCCAGTGAGCTCTTTCTGAATTCGTTCATTACTACAAGGAGTTCTTCAAGTGGTTAAAGCAGAAATTTTCTCAGAAACACCTTAGTGGTTGTACCTGTTTTTTAAGCATTCTTTCAAATATGCTTGCAAAATTTCTTCTATGACTTCGTTTACAAAAAGTTTTGAAAAATTTAAGAATGTAAGGAATTTCGACAGAGTTCAAGAAGTTCCAGATTTTTACTGCAGAAAAATCTGTGCATGTTTTATTTTTCATAGAATTGGAAAAATTTCTTTATAAGTTTCGCTGGGAATTCCTCATAAAATAACATAGCATAGCCTATTAAATCTGCGTAAAAAACCCCAATAAAGAATTTATCAGTGATTTGCACAATACTAGAATTTCTGAAGTTTGTCCAGCGATTTCATCAGATAAAGTAGGTCAGTAAATATGGTCCAAGAATTTTTCACGAGTCTTCAGATAATTCAGCTATGGATAACCGTAAGCATACTACCTACTTAATATCGTACAATATACAGAAAGTTTTCAAAGAATGTCTCTAAAAATCCTTTTAAACAGAAACATATACAAACTTATGAGGCAATCGTTTCACCTATCTTCTTCTTCTTTCTGGCATTACGTCCCCACTGGGACAGAGCCTGCTTCTCAGATTAGTGTTCCTATGAGCACTTCCACAGTTATTAACTGAGAGCTTACTGTGCCAATGACCATTTTTGCATTTGTATATCGTATGGCAGGTACGAAGATACTCTATGCCCTGGGAAGTCGAGAAAATTTCCAACCCGAAAAGATCCTCGACCGGTGGGATTCGAACCCACGACCCTCAGCTTGGTCTTGCTGAATAGCTGCGCGTTTACCGCTACGGCTATCTGGGCCCCTCTCGTTTCACCTATATATTTTTTATTTCCACAAGACGTAGCAATAAAACTATTTCCTGGACGTTGCTCTAGTTACGCTTTGGTATGGTGGTTTTTCACAGGCAGAGATTATTTTGACCATTTAATCACGATTTTTTGTTTTGCAAAAACTGGATTTGAATTTAAAACTTGTAACCTTCTGAGTTATTGAATCGCCAAGTGGCTCGGTAGCTTAGTTGGTAAAGCACCCGTTTGGCATACAAGAGTCGTAGGTCTGAATCTCACCTGAGCTCATGAGTTTTTCGTGATGTCACTCATAACACTGCGGAACACGTTTTTGTCTCTAGCACCAAAATACCGCTATTCACTTAATTAAGGGTTGCTGAATCCATTGTCGTTTTCAGAAATATCATAGCACGTCCAGTTTTTGAGATATTGACTGTTGAAAATGCAAAAAATGACTATTTCAGCCAACTTGCATGCAAGTTTCCCAGCTTGTAAGGTAATATATTGGATTAATTTGCACTGAATTCAAACTTTATGTGTAAAACAATACTTATCATTAAAGTTTGTATTATTTCGATACGGAAAAGTTATTTTTTGATGGTTTTGAGAATTGTTGTATTTTGCCGTATAGAAGAAACGAAGAATTTTGTATGGAGATTGCAAGCATGTTGAAAAAATCGGTTTAATCCAAATTTAATCGCGCAATTTCAATCAAATTATGTCTGAAATGAAAGTTCAAGTTCTATTTTGCATGTTTGGTGGATTAGATTACAAAAAAGTATGATAAAATGTACTTTAAATTTCATGTAAACATTAATGAAAGCAGTGTTTTGTACAACTTTGGCGACCTGTAGCTAAAAATTGTGACGTGCTGGAACATTTCTGAGAACGGCATCAGATTCAGCAGCCCTAAATCTACTAGAGACACATAATTTGGTTCTTGAGACACGCAAACATGTCATTTTTGTTACGCTGTGTAATTCATCCATCTTTACCATGCGTAATGAGTTAGTTAATTTGTGTATTGAACGTTTTCGAAAAAAATTTGAAAGTACGTGTGAGTTCGGTAATAAAACAATTTTGAAAACCTCCTTCGGGGAGGGGCCCCGAAATCTGGCTCCGCACCGGGCCCCAAAGACCCTAGCTACGCCACTGGATATGGGATGGCTCAATCTTCATGATTTTGAATACCTGTGACTCTTCTAGTTCAATTATAGAGGAATGATCACTCTGACTTATAGTGACTACCGAAATAACCCAGGAATGACCTCCGGAGATATCCGTTTTGTGGCATCTTTGAATTTTTGTACCAAAACTAGGCATGCGACGGCGCAATCTTTATTCATCATAGATTGCCCGCATTTTCACTTTCGGTCAATTTTTGTATTGAGTGCGACCACCGTGAGACTACACCGTGCTGATACCTTGCTGGGAATCTGATGGATTGTCAATACACACAGGTGACATCGGGTCGGGCGAAAGATGGAGCATTTTACGACCGACGACGAGTCCCATTCCCCGCTGATGAAGCGCATATCTTCGAAACCCCTGGGTTGCCTCTTATCAACGGGTGTCATTTTTCGCACGTGGCTCAAGACAGATTAGAGTTTTCAGTCAGCTGGAGTCATATCATCCAAATGAGCAACGGATTCGACAGGATTTAGGACATGCTTTTACCCATTTCTTCTCGGCCCAGCAAAAGTCTTAAATCTCGTTCAATTTCGTACACTCGTTCTCCGAAAGCACTGTATGGAACGTTATCCCGGCAGCAGAAGGAATTTAACCAGCTCACATAGTCCCTATAATCTACCGAGCACACGACAGGTGTAGGTTGGTACTACCTCGACTAATGGAATGAGTTTGCACTCGAGTGGATCTCCGGCTGGCAAAAACTTGTACATAGTTGAACATAGTCTTTGGAAGACTTGTTCCGTAGGTTGGAGAGGAAATGGAATGGCATGCTTGAAATCCAGTTTTCCAAGTGGAAGCTCTTAAGCGTCCTGTTTTGAGTGGGTGGGAGGGATTAAGCCGTTCGTTATGTATTTATAGTTCGGCTGTGCAAGCGAATGAGGTTTGTCGAACAGAAGCTGAAGGTTTTTTTCTTAAAGGGACTTATATACCCGACAGCTGAAAGTTGTCTTGATTTAAGATGGGATAAATATGTTATTCTTGGTTAAAATTCTTTGAAAATAGGACACATAAAATTTACCAAAAACCAAACATAGGATCAATCCATCATAGATGTATTCTTCAGCTCATTGGCTTCAAAACTCAGACAATCAATAAAAATTTTAAGAGAAGTTTTCTTTAGTGTTTCCGCTCATAAAAATTTCATCTATTAAGGTTATAAGGAACCAACAGTCTCTCCTGAGGTTTTTCATGTCATACTCCTTTGCGTAGGATTCAAAACTGACGAATTATTAAATTACAACATTACGTCAACTTTTTATCGGGATTCAAACATTTGTAACTGTTCAATCAATAATGCAATTATTTTCAACTATCAATGATCGCTTGATCAGCCTTTACGTACCCGACCCCCGACAAAGCATTTTTGAAATAACTGCCAATTTGTCAATTTTAATTTGATTTTTTTTTTCAAACCACCCTCAATGGACTATAAAAAGGTACCATTTTTGTGTCATAAAAGGACAATGCTGGATTCGGAACCAAACCGGAGATATTCTGGGTAGCACTGGGGTCACAACGGTGCCAAATTTGATAAATTCGTTTTTTTTTTCATTACACTTACAACACGGAAGTTTATATGTAAAATGAAGGATAATGATCGATTATCATCATTTAAACATATTTTGATTCAATGAACCGTTCCGGAATACCGTTGCCGGTTCCACCAGAGCCCCTTCGGGGACAATTCCGTTTCATGTCCAAAATATTCCGTGCGACGTCTCAATCTTCATGAATTCCAGAGAACTGGTCAATAAATGAAGAATAAACTCGATACAAACAAATCTGACCATTGCAGAACGCCTGTCTCAGGTTTCGCTTGGGGACACTTCCGTTTTATGTCCAAAATGTACCTTGTGATATCTAAATCAGCGTGAATTCGAGAGAATATGTCAATAAAAGAAGATTCAAGATTCAAGTTGATATCAACTGATTTCGCCACTCCAGTGCACCTGGCACAGGTTCCACCACGGCCTTTGGGAACATTTTCGTTTTATGTCCAAAACAAGCCATGTGACATTTCAATTTTCGTGAATTCGGAAGAATTGGTAAATTAATGGAGAATAAACTTGGTAACAATCAATAAGATCACTCCAAAGCATCTGACACAGGTTTCGCCCAGGTCTCTTAGGGTACATTTCAGCTTAATGTCTACCAGCTAACGTGCAACGGTTCAATCATTCTGAATTCAACAGAAAACAGATCACGTCAATAAATGAAGAACAAACTCTGTATAAACATATGGTGCCAGTCTCGAGCACCTAACCTGCATTTGATAGATCCTACAAATCACCATTTTCGGGTCTCCGGGATGCCTCAAATTTATGATAAAGTGCTCAATTTGTATCTTAACATCTGTGTTAATCTTATGGGAACCCATTTTAGTGAACTATTATGTTCGATCTAAACTTTTAGAGATTTCAAACGGTTTAGTACCTAACAAATCTAGAGCCGGTTCTTCAGGGCATTAAGTCCGATTGGCCGCATCTGGTACACTCTAGACGTTTCAAAACTATTTATTTATAATGTTATATATCAGAACTAAATGAATTATGCAAATTAAAATGATTGCCATTGGGAATAAATGAAGATAACTTGGCATGTCCCAAAAAAATCGCCTTTTTCTACCCGACTTGACCCAGTAACCCACCGCAATAACTCCGGCAACAGGAGTATTCACGAGTTCCTCTGGCCACTTCTAGAAACTGGATATGTAGGCCAGTATACTGACAAAGAATTATTTGAATCCGTTAAGTATTCGCTGAGTGGTAAAGGTTTTAGTATGTTTTCTTCCACTCAGGCCTATACGGGTTAAATTACATTAGGGGTACATGGGGCAAAAGTGACATCCGGGGCAGAACTGCCACCTCCAAATTCATGTAGTTCAAATTATTTTTCTGATGCTTTACCCAGGATAAACATACATTGAGTTCTAATTGAGGTTTGTGTAAATATTGCAGTTGAATATTTTTACTACGAAAAATAAAAAAAATATCTAACTCGCCAACGCGAAAGTGGCTATATATTATAAGAATATAAGATTGGATAATAAGGTTTGACTCCAATTAAATTCAAAGCATAATGATTTTTTCGCACAGCATCAATGCTTTACGATTGTTTAATATACTTGTAAAGATTTTTTTCGAAAAAGTTCTTCTGACATTTAGTTTTACATGTATAGACACGGTGTATTCTATGGGGCAAGAGGGACACCTCAATTTTCTCAACCGTGTCCCCATTTTGCTGTAATTTCTTCACGCCATGTTTTTACGTCCGTTACAAGAAGTTATGTCGAACAGCCCAGTGGTTTTGATTGCTTATGCTGTTTGAATATTTGAATACTCGATCACATGTTGCAATTTAACAAAGGATTTGAATTCTTGTAACACCGTCGGGTAGCGTTGGGCAAATTTGACCCGAACATCGATGTTACTGAATCGATTCAAATTGCATATATCGAATCGATTCACCGATTTAATCGAATCATTTGAATCGATGTTTTCGAATCGATTCAATTTGCAAGCGAATATGAAAACTTACGAAAACGTGGTCTCAAAAATATACCAAGAGCAATTTTATATGGTTTTTAAATTCCTTCCATTGATTTACGTTGGAGATTGAATATTATATACCGTTAAGTCACCAGTCACCGTGCGGGCTCCATTCACCGTGCACATATACAAATTCCTACAAAATATTCATACAATTTTCACAAATTATTCTTTTGTCAGCAAAATAAGATAAAACTAGTAAAATGAAGTTGTTTTTGTCACAAAGCATTTTGAAAACCTAGTTCATGTAGTCAAAATCATGTGAATTCTGTTTGATAATGAGATTTTTCAACACTCTTAGTAGAAACGCCAAAAATTACCATTTTTCATTTTAACGTTAGAGTATGAAATTTTTCAAAATTTCAACAAGTTTACAACAAGTTTAGTGGCATTCTAGTACGCATCAAATTATTTGGCAAAGTTATACAATTTATTGAAGTGCAAATTTTTCTTAAATGCACGGTGAATGGTAACTTGACGGTATTAAACACTTCAAGTTTAATTCGTAATTAGGTTTATAGTTCATCAACTCACTAAAAAATTCTAATCAATTTCATTCTTTTGAATCGAAACAAAAAATCGAATGAGGAAAATCGATTCACTCGATTTTGAGAGCTCCTAACATCGATTCAAAAAATCGATTAATCGAAACGAAAAAAATCGATTTTCGGAACATCGATTCAAAATCGCCCATCGCTACCGTCGGGTAACCGTTCGATTTTTTTGTCACGCCTAACATCGCTAATGGAATAATTCGTAAAACAATTCCAACGGCAGAATTTTATTTAATGAGTGCTCTTCAGGATAATTCTCAATTCAATACCCTGAAAGCCCTACCTATTTTTCCTCTTGTAAAAACCCTTCTACGATTGATTTGATTTTAACCGACTCTAGTCACCTTTGTAGCCAACTGGTTAATCATGCTAACTTTGATTCTGATCATGTCCCTGTTACATTGCAAATTCCCCATGAAGCGATCATCTCAATTTTATCAGCTCCACTTTCAATTATTTTCGAGCCGACTAAAATATATATGAAACATATATTGACTCTAATCTTGATGTAAACATTTCTGTAAAAACAAAACTAGATATTGACAATGCCCTTGAAACTTTAACAAATCCCAAACAAAATTTGAATCCGTGATTATAGACGATGATCTTAAACTCTTGATCCGTCCTAAAAACGTGAGGAGAAGGCAATTTCAACGCACTCGCGATCCTGCTATGAACATTATATGACAGGATTTGCAGAAAGAAATCAAGAAACATTTTTCACAATTCAGAAACGAAAATTTTGAAAAAAAATTTTCTCAATATGACCCTGGCTCTAAGCCCATTTGGAAATTATCTAAAATTTTGAAAAAAACCGCAGAAGCCAATCATTGAAAGAGGAAAACAAATTATTACTAACTAATTGCGAAAAAGCCAAAAAACTATGCAGTTTGAAAGCGCGCACAATTTTTATTTAGGACTTACTAGGGTAGAAGCACCGGTTTTGGCCATACGCCAGTTGTAGCCATAGTGGATTATACACCGTTTTACATAGCCAATCAGCATGAAACCTTTTGTGTGTAGATCACATTCATATGAAAGAGCTACATTCGTTTACTTGTCCAAATTGATTCAAAACATAAGAAAACAATTAATTTTCCTTATAATTTTAACTCCCATACACCTAATTTGGCCAGGGCACTCCTAATTTGGCCACTCTCATGAGAAATAAATGCAATTGGCCAATTTTGGAACCGAAGTTAAATATCTGGCCGAAACTGGTTCCGTTGGCCTATATTGACCAACGGGATTTTCAAAGCGAAAAAATGGTTTTGGCTCAGTTTTGATATTTTACACATATAATATGGATTGAAAACTTGCATTTGATACATTTGTTGTATCAATACGGCTTCCCATTTAGTTTTTATTGACATTTTCTCTTAGGCTGGCCAAAACCGGTGCTTTTACCCTAGTCCAATTGAAAATAAAATTACTCAGGACTTAGAAAATATTCTTAATCAAGAGAAAGTCCTGGGAGACTAATTTGGCAGAAATGAGAACTATTATTAAAAAAATTCAAAGAGATGAAAGCTCCTGGCGATGATGGAATTTTCTACATCTCCATCAAGAAACTTCCAGAAACTTTCAGAAAGTAGCTTATCATTCTTAGTTGATACACTGATAGGCAAAATAAAGTACCCACCTTACCAGTTTTTGAATTTCTCCCATTGATTTGGTTCAAATTAAAGTTAACACACTTAAATCTTTTTTGATATTTTATTTTTGATATTCTTTTAAAGTTGCACTTACAAAAATTTGATAAAAAAAGAATTTTACTCAAAGAAAAAGCAAATCAATTTGTATTGAAAAAAGAAGTAGTTACAAAATAAAGTGCCCACTTCCTTCTTGACCCCAGAAAAGATGATTTAAGAAAAATAAAAAGCAAATTTATAGTTTATGTGTCCTCCTTTGGTCTTAAGGACTTGCTGGAGGAGCTTCGGCATGCTTTTCACCAGGTTTTGTAGGTGTTGTGGTTCTAGTTCTTCCCAGGCGCGCTTCAAGGCTTCAAAATAATTATTTTTGTTGGTAACACCAGTTTTGTCAACCCTGGCATCGAGAATCGCCCACAAATTTTTGATGGGGTTGAGGTCTGAGCTTTGTGGAGGCCATTCCAGCGGTTTAATCCGACAAGACCGGAAGAAATACTTGGTCTTCTTGGCAGTATGCTTCGGGTCGTTGTTCTAGAGAAATATGAATTTCTCTTCAAGGCCCGTCTGGATCAGCGAAACCTCCAGATTTTCCCGCAAGATGTTGATGTAGGAATCTGCCGTCATTATTCCGTCGGTTTTCACGAAGCTTCCTACTCCACTCCATGAAAAACACCCCCAGACCATCACATTTCATCACATCACACCTCCATACGTCACCGTTCCTTGGATGTAGCGCTCCTGAAGCTCGAGCTGTTTAACCAAAAGCGGCGGGCTCGTGTGTGGTGCAGAGCGCCAAGGAACGATGAAGCATGAAGGAGGAAATGTGATGGTCTGGGGGTGTTTTTCATGGAGTGGAGTAGGAAGCCTCGTGAAAACCGACGGAATAATCACGGCAGATTCCTACATCAACATCTTGCGGGAAAATCTGGAGGTTTCGCTGATCCAGACGGGCCTTGAAGAGAAATTCATATTTCTCTAGAACAACGACCCGAAGCATACTGCCAAGAAGACCAAGTATTTCTTCCGGTCTTGTCGGATTAAACCGCTGGAATGGCCTCCACAAAGCTCAGACCTCAACCCCATCAAAAATTTGTGGGCGATTCTCGATGCCAGGGTTGACAAAACTGGTGTTACCAACAAAAATAATTATTTTGAAGCCTTGAAGCGCGCCTGGGAAGAACTAGAACCACAACACCTACAAAACCTGGTGAAAAGCATGCCGAAGCTCCTCCAGCAAGTCCTTAAGGCTAAAGGAGGATACATTAACTATAAATTTGCTTTTTATTTTTCTTAAATCATCTTTTCTGGGGCCAAGAAGGAAGTGGGCACTTTATTTTGTCACTATTATTTTTTCAATACTAATTGATTTTCTTTTTCTTTAAGTAAAATCCTTTTTTGTAACAAAATTTCGTAAGTGCAACTTTAAAAGAATATCAAAAATAAAATATCAAAAAAGATTTAAGTGTGTTAACTTTAATTTGAACCGAATCAATGAGAGAAATTCGAAAACTGGTGTGGTGGGCACTTTATTTTGCCTATCAGTGTATATTTAACGAATGTTTTCAATTAGCATATGTTCCTCACGATTGGAAAAATGCTAAGGTTGTACCAATTGCAGAAGCTTCTAGCTATCGTCCAATCAGTTTGCTTTCTTCCATCAGTAAACTTTTTGAAAAGGTGATTTTGAACAGAATGATGGTCCACATCAACGAAAATTCAATTTTTGCCAATGAACAGTTCCCAGTAAACACAAACTCGTATACGATAGCGCATAAGAGTACAATTGTGGAGGCGATATACGTACATGCGCCAATAGACTGCATGCAAAGTGTACGTATATCGCCTCCACATTTGTACTCTTATATCGTATCATTTACGATCGTGTGTTTACTGGGTTCGCCTTCCGACATGGGCATTGAACAGCTCACCATCTCTTACGTGTAACAAATTTGATTCGTTCCAACAAATCTGAAGGCTATTCTACTGGTCTTGTTCTTCTAGACATAGAAAAAGCATTCGACAGTGTTTTTGCATCAAGGCTTGATTGTAAAATTAGAAAACTTTTTTTTCCAACATAACATGTAAAATCGCACACTTCATCAGTTAATTATTAGAACTCCAAGTATGAAAGACTTCCTGTAAGAGCTGGTGTTCCTCAAAGCAGCATTTTGAGATCAATAGTATACAATATTTTCACATCCGACTTATCTGAGTCACCTCAGGGATGTCAAAAATCCTTGTTTGTGGATGACACAGACCTCTTCGCCAAAGAACGTGTCATCTATTACAGACTGCAAGCAATTTTGGAAATTTTTTCTTAATACTTACAAAAATGGAATATTTCTCCTAATGCTTCCAAACTCAACTGATAATATTCCCACATAAACCAAAAGCTCTTTATTTCAAACCTTCAAGTAGACATGTTGTCACGATAAAAGGGGTTGCAATAAATTATTCAGATGAAGTCTTAATATCTGACAAATGTATCCATCAACGAATTTATAAATCATTCAATGCACCTTTCTCACACATTCGCTCGAATAAACGCCAGACAATCTGGTGCGATTCTACACGTCGTGATGCAATTTGCTCTATTGTCGTCGTCCAAATCCGTCTTGTAATTCAATACAATCCAGTTGGTATATATTTGGTTCGTAATCAGATCGAATGGGTTTTGTAGCCTTTGACATTGTTCCAAAGAAAGCTGTCGTCTATCAGTGTCAGTGGTATCGTACGTGCTAGGTAAAACACTTATCCGAAAAAAAGCTTTCAGTCCTGTTCAAACTCATCATCGCTTCATGTGTTTGAGTGGGCTCAAAGGATACTGAAACAGTAGAAAGGGAATAAAGGAAACCTTCATACCAGAGTAACAGACTTAACACAACACAACCATAACACTAGCGCCTCAGCACACTTTGTTGCACATATGTAACTGTATTTCATACAGAATGCAGACCAGATTGTTGGCTGTGGGAAATAGGCGATGAATTTGGCAGGAAATTGTTCCACGTGTTACGTCTGCTAGTCTGTGCCTTCATATTTCGAGGGAGGAAAAAGCACGGTCAACATATCAGCCCAGCTCAGCATCTGACTGTGAATGGACCCGAATCGATAAGGTTTTTCATCTTGAAAGCTCTCAACAAAGTACCAACACGGACCAAGCAGCAACAACCGAACCGAGCAGCAGTGGAGCCAAGTGGAATCCCACACTTGATCCGATTTATGAATACAAATAAGGCACAAATGGTACAATATATAGATTGAAGTGGTTGCTGGGCCCTGGGAAAAAGTCACCGCAGTTGCGAACCATGCGTGGATGGACCCAGCACGCTGTGCTTCCTATGGGCTAAATTTGTTACTGAAATTGATTTGCGCCCGAAAAGTTTTAAGAAATAAAAAGACCCTTCTTAAGACAATAATATTTTTGTGATTAATCCCTCAAGCAGTGAGAAACAATTACGGTTTCTTCTGCAAAGTTGTACATAATTTTATTACAGGTAAATCTGTTTAAATGGGGCAAAATTCATAGCTTACATTCAAAAGAGTGCTGAGCATTGCTTTCCTAGGTTTAGAAGTATGTTGCATATTAGTTGTTCTTCTTCTTCTTAGCATTCGACAGGAAATCGAACCAGGACACCTTCAGCATAGATTTGCTTGGTAGCCGCGGACTCTAACCACTCGGCTAAGGAACGCTCCATAAGAGGAAACTCTTCGTTTCGAAAAACTTTAGAACACAATTTTAGGCCTCATGAAACACTGTACAATGTCATCCCAACATGTCGATCGACGTCACCTACGCGGCAGACCCTGTGAAAAAATCTGATGGGACGAATCTTTTGGAATGCGCTCCCACAGAATATATACTGCCCGGATGAAAAGCGCGTAGAAAATTGAAAAACCCATTCAATCTGGTTTGATTCATCAATTTAATTAAGCTTCCGCTGGAACTAGATTCTTCCTGTTCAATTTAAATTTCCCGCAGTATGGAAGGCGGATTCGCAGATGTCAATCCGGGGCAAATTCCACTCCATGCCACCCCATGTGTAGAATTGCAAAGAGGACGACGGTGACGACACAAAAAGGTCAACCCAAGCCGGCATCCCATAGATATCTGGTCGGTCCCATAAGTCGCATTTCCATCACAATCACGCACGTTCTTCGTCTATCCGACTCCCTGGGTATGTTGCTGCAGGGTATTGCATATTACTGGCTGACAGAGCCGTGTGCCTTTGCCATTGGTATTTTTTCGGGTCACATCCATTCACCGATAGAAGTGCTGCCTTCCACTACTGGTATCTAACGATGTTTCTGAGCCTGCAGAAGCTTTTGCGGAAAATATGCATCTACTGATGATGAGAGTGGATGTTACCCGTGGGCCGTCAAATTCATCACAATCACCAGCAGCGCGAAGCGAACTATACCACTGTAGGAGTGATTCGGTTTTTTGTGCTTGACGGTCCTGTGGAAATGGAAGCAAACGACTGGAAATCCATGCCGAGAGATTGAGCAGCTTTATCATTTGTTACTGCAAATGGCATGTTGAGCAATTTATTGACGAGCTGTGGGACATTTCGATATCGGCCTAGTCTGGAATCAAACACAGATTTATTTATCGAAACTAGGAATAGATTCAGATGACATTCAAATAATGGGAAAGTCAAAACGGACTTTTGTACGAAGATATTTTTGACGTAGAGCTACGTCTTTCTTCTCTACACAGGAGTGAAATTGGAATTTCAAAACCAAGAACATTACGTTGGCATGAAATATTTTAAACGTTTATAACTTTATGCTGGCTTAACAAAATTCCTTGATTAGCACCTCAATCGAAAGACAAGACATCAAAGGTTCATTTCATTTACTTACTGAATCCCACATACCTGTCCAAATAGTTTAATAACTGTTTTAAAAGAGAACGTTGATTTCAAGCAAATCTATAAATAGGGGTGCTAGAGAAAAGTTGACGTCATTTGCTTTTCACTCTCCGCTTGGATCGGATCTCAGCAGGCAACAGGTCCAATGGATCCATTCAGTCTCCCAGTAATTTAGAGAGTGCTTCCTCCAAGAATTAATGCTAATGTTCTCCAGAGATTTTTCCAGGAAATAAGTTTGGAACTCCTAAATAAACTCGTCCAGAGAATCGGTGTTAATATCCTCCAGCAATATCTATTGCAATGAATTACTCTTGTAGTTGTTCCATTTTATCTCGATTGATTATAACTATTAGAGGTAGAAATCATGGATTCTTTGAAATTTTATATAATTTAATACTTCAGCAAATACTACAGCAATTACTCCGTTAATTCCTTCGTTTCTTTTCTTCCAATGTTAAAACTGAGACAGAGCCTGCTTTTCAGTGTTCTTATGGGCACTTATTGACTTCACATCCAAAAATCGACAGAAGTTTAGATATATGAAAAACATATTTTGAGCTCGATAAAAAGTCCTCCTTTTCCTGACAAATTGAATGAAGCTGCCAAAAATGTAAAAAGTCACCCTACGTATATGTATACCAAAGTTATCACAGCACAAAAAAAATTGCGGAATATTAAGAAAAAATTCCTTTCGTTTCGAAACATTTCGTGAGAAATGGAATTTCGTATCGGTTTTTACGGAATATTTTAGTAATTCGTTTCGTTTCGCTACGAACAATTTTGAAAATTCCGCAAATCGTTTCGTTTCGTATCGACATGGAAAATACTCATATCGCATACCCTTAATGTGGTGGTAACATCTAGTATGATATGGGAAGAAATTCACAGTGGGCTGCATTATCACAGAGGTACATATAACATTAATCAGAATCATATATGTACAATCTTCTATTGCCACGATTAATGCGTTATATATTTAGGTTAACTTAGGTTAAGTATATTGAAATCGTGTTTTTAAAAAATCTGAACTGCTACGCCAAATGAAATGTAATATGTTGTTAACAAAATGTTAATAAAATCTTAAATTTGTTTTACCAAATTAGGATGATAGTGTTGTCTAACACAGAACACCTAGATATAAGAAATTAATGTTATGTTTGAAATAATACTAATAAATTCACAATCATACAATCTTCAACGCATAATCCAATAAATTTGGAACAATTACATAAACTTATCTTCAAAAGTGACGGGAACAAAATTGATATGTCTCGCTCAAACTGAATAACGACCAATAACTCATTTTTTTTTTTTTTTTTTTTTTTTTTTTTTTTTTTTTTTTTTTTTTTTTTTTTTTTTTTTTTTTTTTTTTTTTTTTTGTAACGATTTTTGCCTGAAATTATTAATGATTGTATTTGACATTTGTTCCAATGTTTCAACATCGGATATTCTATGTAACTCATTGGTACTATACCAGGGAGGAAGCCTCAGAATCATTTTCAAAATTTTATTTTGAATTCTCTGCAGAGCTTTCTTCCTGGTATTACAACAGCTAGTCCATATTGGTACAGCATACAACATGGCTGGCCTGAAAATTTGTTTGAATATCAAAAGCTTGTTCTTAAGACAAAGTTTTGATTTTCTATTAATAAGGGGATAGAGACATTTTACATATTTATTACATTTGGCTTGAATGCCCTCAATGTGATTTTTGAAAGTTAAATTCTTATCTAGCATGAGTCCTAGATACTTAACTTCATCTGACCAATTTATTGGAACCCCTCTCATCGTGACAACATGTCTACTTGAAGGTTTCAAATAAAGAGCTTTTGGTTTATGTGGGAATATTATTAGTTGAGTTTTGGAAGCATTAGGAGAAATCTTCCATTTTTGCAAGTATGAAGAAAAAATATCCAAACTTTTTTGCAATCGACTACAGATGACACGCAGGCTTCGTCCTTTGGCGGAGAGGCCTTTGTCATCCGCAAACAAGGATTTTTGTCATCCCTGAGGTAACTCAGGTAAGTCATATGTGAAAATATTGTATAATATTGGTCCCAAAATGCTGCCTTGAGGAACACCAGCTCTTACAGGAAGTCTTTCAGATCTGGAGTTCTGATAATTAACCTGAAGTGTACGATTTGACAGATAACTTTGAATTATTCTAACAATGTATGTTGGAAAATTAAAGTTTTTTAATTTTACAATCAAACCTTCATGCCAAACACTGTCGAATGCTTTTTCTATGTCTAGAAGAGCAAGACCAGTAGAATAGCCTTCAGATTTGTTGGAACGGATCAAATTTGTTACACGTAAAAGTTGATGAGTGGTCGAATGTCCATGGCGGAATCCGAACTGTTCATTGGCAAAAATTGAATTTTCGTTGATGTGGGCCATCATTCTGTTCAAAATAACCTTTTCAAAAAGTTTACTGATGGAGGAAAGCAAACTGATTGGACGATAGCTAGAAGCTTCTGCAGGATTTTTGTCTGGTTTTAAAATTGGAACAACCTTAGCATTTTTCCATTTGTCAGGAAAATATGCTAATTGAAAACATTTGTTAAATATATCAACTAAAAATGATAAGCTACTTTCTGGAAGTTTCTTGATGAGGATGTAGAAAATTCCATCATCGCCAGGAGCTTTCATGTTTTTGAATTTTTTAATAATAGTTCTCACTTCTTCCAAATCAGTCTCCCAGGCATTTTCGAAAACGTTCTCTTGATTGAGAATATTTTCGAACTCCTGAGTAACTTCATTTTCAATTGGACTAGTAAGTCCTAAATTAAAATTGTGCGCACTTTCAAACTGCATAGCAAGTTTTTGAGCTTTTTCGCAATTTGTTAGCAATAATTTGTTTTCCTCTTCCAATGCCGGTATTGGCTTCTGAGGTTTTTTCAAGATTTTAGATAATTTCCAAAAGGGCTTAGAGCCAGGGTCCAATTGAGAAATTTTATTTTCAAAATTTTTGTTTCTTAATTGAGCAAAACGTTTCTTGATTTCTTTCTGCAAATCCTGCCATATAATTTTCATAACAGGATCGCGAGTGCGTTGAAATTGCCTTCTCCTCACGTTTTTAAGACGGATCAAGAGTTTAAGATCATCGTCTATAATCACGGATTCAAATTTTACTTCACATTTTGGAATTGCAATGCTCCGGGCTTCAACAATGGAATTTGTAAAAGTTTCAAGAGCATTGTCAATATCAAGTTTAGATTCTAAAGAAATGTTAACATCAAGATTGGAGTCAACATACGTTTTATATATATTCCAGTCGGCTCGTAAATAATTGAAAGTGGAGCTGATAGGATTGAGAATCGCTTCTTGGGATATTTGAAATGTAACAGGGACATGATCAGAATCAAAATCAGCATGAGTAATCAGTTGGCTACAAAGATGACTAGAGTCGGTTAAGACCAAATCAATCGTAGATGGATTTCTAGAAGAGGAAAAACATGTGGGGCTATCAGGGTATTGAATTGAGAAATATCCTGAAGAGCACTCATCAAATAAAATTCTGCCGTTGGAATTACTTTGAGAATTATTCCATGACCGATGTTTGGCATTAAAGTCACCAATGACAAAAAATTGTGACTTATTGCGAGTCAATTTACGCAAGTCAGTTTGGAGCAAATTAACTTGCTGCCCAGAGCATTGAAAAGGCAAATAGGCAGCTATGAAAGTATATTTACCAAACTGTGTTTCAACAGAAACACCTAAAGTTTCAAAAACTTTAGTTTCAAATGATGAAAACAGTTGATGTTTTATACGCCTATGAATGATGATTGCAACTCCCCCACATGCCCCATCAAGTCGATCATTACGATAAACAAAAAAGTTAGGATCTCTTTTGAGTTTAGATCCAGGTTTTGAATACGTTTCGGTAATAATTGCTATATGCACGTTATTAACCGTAAGAAAATTAAACAGCTCGTCCTCTTTACCATTCAGAGAACGAGCATTCCAATTTAAAATATTTAAATTATTATTTGGATCCATTAGAAAAACGTAATCCAATAACAATTTGATTAGTAAATTTTACACCTACTTGGACTGCTTCAGTCATAGTGGTGGCTTTGAACATTGCATCAATCATTAGATTCAATTGTTCAGTTAGAAAATTAAAATCAGAAGCAGATATGTCATCTGAAGATTTCCCATTGGAATTTTCGGTAGACGAAGAAGCGGGATAGGAGTTACCTGTGGCGGTAGGGTTTTTTCCATTTGATTTGAAACAAGTAGAATGGGTACTCATGGAACGAACAGGGGAAGAGTTCAAATTACCTGCTACGATATCGGCAAAAGATTTACCGTGGGTAGATACATTCGAAATTGAAAGATTCGAACGGCTACCCGACGGATTAAAATTAGTTTGTGAATGAGCATGATTATGATCTTCCTGGTGGGTATGATTCCTAATCAAGCGATCATTAACTGAAAAATGAGCATTGTTCGATACTCTACCAGGCAAATTCCGGAAACGACCGTTATCGTAACGGATATTATCTTTCATCTGCCTGGCACGAGCCTCAATGACCTTTTTGCGTGAAGGACAATTCCAAAAATTGGACTTATGGTTAGCCCCGCAATTACAACATATGAATTTGGTGGTATCTTCCTTCACTGGACAGACGTCTTTGGCGTGAGAAGAACCTCCGCAAATCATGCATTTAGCATCCATGCGACAATTTTTTGTACCATGACCCCACTTTTGACACCGACGGCACTGAGTGGGGTTCTGGTAATTTCCTCCAGGTCTCTGGAAATGTTCCCATGTCACACGGACATCAAACAAAAGTTTTGCTTTTTCTAAAGCTTTAATATTATTTAGTTCTTTTTTGTTAAAGTGAACTAAATAAAATTCTTGAGAAAGCCCTTTCCGAACAATGCCAGATTGGGTTCTCTTTTTCATAATGATTACTTGGACTGGGGAAAATCCAAGTAAATCATTTAATCCATTTTTGATCTCTTCAGGTGACTTATAGTCACTTGAGAGACCTTTCAAGACAACTTTGAACAAACGTTCAGTTTTGTCGTCATAAGTAAAAATTTGTGCTTCTTCTCTTCAAGATGTTTGAGAAGAAGCTCACGATCTTTAAGAGTTTCCGGCAAAACGCGACAGTCTCCTTTCTTTGCGATTTGGAAGGAAACCTTGATTCCCCTAATGGAGTTCAAGATCTCCTGCCTAAATTCCCCAAATTCGGAACAACTGACCACGATAGGCGGCACTCTTTGCTTCCTCACTTGAATCAAAGAGCCTGGGCTAGAGGCTGCTTCGATTTGGTTTTCGGAAAATTTGTCTAGAGCATCGAACTGATTGCTCATTTCGATACAATTATTCATTTCACCCTTGGAAGAAACTTCGCATTCCGGGGAAGCGTCCTTTCTTCCATTCTTGCCACGTGTAGTGACAGTTTTAAAACCCACTTTTTTGGAAGGAAGTAGTGAATTCAGAGATTCACCCTTCCTTTTGTTTGTTGTTGATACCATGTTTAATTAATAAACGAAAGAAGACGTGACCTTCGAAAGGTTTTTTCCCAAGACGGTGTCCAAGAAGGATTACCACCGCTAGCTTTCGCCAACGGGTCCAACGAAAAAATCGAAGGCACGGGTCCAAACAAGGATCGTAAAGGGATCAATAGTAGAAAAATAGTACTGAAAAGTACTGTTTTAGTAGCACTGAAAAGTACCGTTTTTAATTTTAGCACTGAAAAGTACTGTTTTTGTAGCACTGAAAAGTACTGTTTTATTGCTTTAGGTAGTTTTTAAGAAAACTTCCAAGAGCAGAGAGAATTCGTGTACGCACAGCACGAAGGTACGATGCGCACTGACCAATGACTCATTGGTTATGGGCTTCACACAACGCCTTGTTTGGTGTACACCGACTTCATTCGACCTTCTTTCTTCAGGTGTAGTGCCTTAGAATTCAGTTTGCGCGCTGCGATGGTAAGGCTATTGTTCAATATTGCGCTTGAAGTAGTCATGCGGAGAGCCAGACTCAACAGTCGATCCGGAAAATTTGAAACGCGAAACAACAAGAGTCGGACTAATGGTGAATGCGTCGAAAACAAAGTACATGTTAGTATACGGAACTGAGCACGATGTATGGGGATCGTTTTCAGGTGGTGGACGAGTTCATCTACCTCGGATACTTGCCGACAACAAAGTTAGTGAAATACGAAGACGCATTATCTGAGGAAGTCTTGCCTACTATGGGCTTCAGAAGAAACTGCGGTCAAGAAAGATTCACGCCCGCACCAACTGCCTTCTTCTTCTTTTTCTTCTTGGCATTAACGTCCCCACTAGGACAGAGCCGGCTACTCAGCGTATGGGTAAACCTGGTTTACGGCTTATGCGAAGGTGAAGAAATCGGCCCTTAGAGCACTTCCACAGTTATTAACTGAGAGCTTTCATTGCCTAAATTGCCATTTTCGCATTCGTATATCGTGTGGCAGGTACCCAGACAACCAGAAGTCGCATAACAGTTTACTCATACAAATTGCATCACACTCGCATTAAGGTGAAGATGAATCGAAGCCAAACTTCAAATTTTCAAGAGCACGGATCTGGAGAACAAAACACCAGTTTGAGCTGAAAACCTAATCGATTGGTCACCACCAGCTAGTGACCAATCGATTAAGTTTTCAGCTTAAACTGGTGTTTTGTTCTCCAGATCCGTGCTCTTGAAAATTTGAAGTTTGGCTTCGATTCATCTTCACCTTAAATAGTGGATGAAATCTTCTGATTGATGAGTTTTCTCGCATAAAACGCTATTTTATGAGTTCATATGTACATTTCGTTTCGTCCCGTATACTTGTACAAAGAAAATCGGATTAATTCGTAGCAGCTGTCAAATGAATTTTGTTATCATATATTAAGTCGCATAAGAGTAGAGATTTGTTCACAATAAAATTTATACACTCGCATTGCATGCTATTTTACATCATATAAAATATGCACGCATATCGCCTCCACTTTTGTACGTATAAGGCCTTTTCAAAACATCTTATACATGAAACTTTGCAGATATAGGCATCGCATGACGCTAAAGGTAATTTCATTATACGTACATTCTGGTTGTCTGGGTAAGATGATACTCTATGCCCAGGGAAGTCAAAGAAATTTCTATTACGAAAAGATCCTGGACCGACCGGGAATCGAACCCAGACACCTTCAGCATGGCTTTGCTTTGTAGCCGCGGACGCTAACCACTCGACTAAGGAAGGCCAACTGTACGATGTACAAAACGCTCATTAGAACGGTGGTCCTCTACGAGCATGAACCGTGGACTATGCTCTAGGAGAACCTGCAAGCTCTTGGGGTTTTCGAATGCCGGATGCTTAGGACAATCCCTTTTTGGTGACCTCAGCGTATTTGGTCCTTATAACTCTATGAACAAGTGCGCTAAAGACACCAAAATGATTCGATGTGTAGTTTTCCTGCTACATCACTTTGAATCTTGATGCATATTGCAATTTATTTTTTTATTTTTTTTTTGTTCGAGTTCAACCAGGAACCGTAATCCGGGGTAACATTGATCAGTTTTTGAGATATATCTTAAATTTTTCATTTGAAAACCCAAATGTCGCAAGTTTTTTATTTTTAAAACAAGTACTGGTACTCACTGCTAGTGTCCTGATGGAGTTGCTGTACCGTGCCAAGAGATGGAGTTGCTGTACCGTTCTCAAGAAACGCGGAAGTTCTATCAGAAGCTCAACACATCCCGCAAAGGCTTCGTGCCGCGAGCTGAGATGTGCCGGGATAAGGATGGGAGCATCTTGACGGACGGACGCGAGGTGATCGAAAGGTGGAAGCAGCACTACGATGAACACCTGAATGGCGCAGAGAACACAGGCACAGAAGGTCAGGACAGCGAAGGCGATGGCTACGTCAGCACAGCGGACAGCGGAAATCAACCAGCTCCCACGATGGGGGATGTTAAGGATGCCATTCAACAGCTCAAGAACAACAAAGCCGCTGGCAAGGATGGTATCGGAGCCGAACTCATCAAGATGGGCCCGGACAGGTTGGCCGCTTGTCTGCATCGGCTGATAGTCAGAATCTGGGAAACGGAACAGCTACCGGAGGAGTGGAAGCAAGGCGTTATATGCCCTATCTACAAAAAGGGCGACAAACTGGAGTGTGAAAATTATCGTGCAATCACCATCCTAAACGCCGCCTATAAAGTGCTATCCCAGATTCTCTTCCGTCGTCTATCACCTATAGCAAACGAGTTCGTGGGAAGTTATCAAGCAGGTTTCATCGACGGCCGCTCGACAACGGACCAGATCTTTTCCGTGCGGCAAATCCTCCAGAAATGCCGTGAGTACCAGGTCCCTACGCACCATTTGTTCATCGATTTCAAGGCGGCATACGATAGTATCGACCGCATAGAGCTATGGAAAATCATGGACGAGAACAGCTTTCCCGGGAAGCTCACAAGATTGATCAGAGCAACGATGGACGGTGTGCAAAACTGCGTGAAGATCTCGGGCGAACACTCCAGTTCGTTCGAGTCTCGGCGGGGACTACGACAGGGCGACGGACTTTCGTGCCTGTTGTTCAATATTGCGCTTGAAGGTGTCATGCGGAGAGCCGGACTTAACAGTCGAGGCACGATTTTCACGAGATCCGGACAATTTGTTTGCTTCGCGGACGACATGGATATTATTGGGAGAAAATTTGAAACGGTGGCAGATTTGTTCACCCGCCTGAAACGCGAAGCAACAAGAGTCGGGCTAATGGTGAATGCGTCGAAAACAAAGTACATGCTGATTGGCGGAACTGAGCGCGACAGGGCCCGCCTAAGAAGCAGTGTTACGATAGACGGGGATACCTTCGAGGTGGTGGACGAGTTCGTCTACCTCGGATCCTTGTTGACGGCTGACAACAATGTTAGTCGGGAAATACGAAGGCGCATCATCAGCGGAAGTCGTGCCTACTATGGGCTCCAGAAGAAACTGCGGTCAAGAAAGATTCACCCCCGCACCAAATGCACGATGTACAAAACGCTCATAAGACCGGTAGTCCTCTATGGGCATGAGGCGTGGACTATGCTCGAGGAGGACTTGCAAGCTCTTGGGGTTTTCGAACGCCGAGTGCTAAGGACGATCTTCGGCGGCGTGCAGGAGAACGGCGTGTGGCGGCGAAGGATGAACCACGAGCTCGCTCAACTCTACGGCGAACCCAGTATCGTGAAGGTAGCTAAAGCTGGAAGGATACGCTGGGCAGGGCATGTTGCAAGAATGCCGGACAACAACCCTGTAAAGATGGTGTTCGCCACGAATCCGGTCGGAACAAGAAGGCGTGGGGCGCAGCGAGCTAGGTGGATGGACCAGGTACACCAGGACCTGGAGAGCGTGGGTCACAGTCGAGGATGGAGAGAAGCGGCCATGAACCGAGGGAATTGGCGAAATATTGTTGGCGAGGCTTTATCAAGATAATTGATGTAAAGCCAAATAAGTAAGTAAGTAAGTGCTAGTGTCCTCATACTGTATTTTTGTTTTCAAAATATTTAAGTATGTTTAAATAAATGTTTAAAGTGATTTTTTGATTAAGCTGATATGGGGTAACATTGATCACCCATGTAAACTATATTCGGTTATATTGAAAATGTCGTAGCTTACTTAAATCATGGCCCCTGAAGCCGAATATGAAAACCAAACTCTTACAAGTCATGTACTTTTTGAGTTATTTCAAAAATAAAAACACCTCAAACCGCGGAATACGCCTGAAGGTAGGCAATTTCCTAAGAAAATTCTACATTCTCAACAGTAATTCGTTAATGTTGCCTAATTGAACATTCTTATGAATGTTTTGACAACGGAATCGTTTTTGGCGATGCCATTTTTGGTAAGAATCACATTTTCCTTGCTCATATCGCTTGCACAACTTATGTGAGACATGAATCTACGGTAGTGTAATCGTTAACCATTGAAATCGTAGTTTCAAAAAGTTGTTAAATTTACGCATGAAGTAAATGCAATTTTCAAAAACATCTCAATTTTCATTAGTCCATGAATATAAGAAGGGGAAGCGCAATTCATGCTTTGGAAATATTTCATCAATAAATGATGATACGAACTTTTTACGAGATGGGTCATTCCGATCAATGTTACCCCGCTGATCAATGATACCCCGGATTACGGTAACTTTTAAATTGTTAATAAAAATTGAGGTATTTTATTGTTTGTCACAGAAAAAAAAGAATTGGTGGAGTTACGGCTCTTTAAAGTTGAACGGGAAACGGCTTTGGTGCATTTTATATGTCCGATACTGTATAAGAAATTTTGCAATCCTTTGAAGATAGTAAGGGGCCTTCCATGCAGGGGTAATATGCACCCCCGGGTCAAAACAACTTTTTTTGGGTTTCTATGAATAATTTGGAAAAATTGAGACATTTTCCGTGAAATTTATCTTGTCCAATCGTATTTTTGGGATACTTTTTTTTTCTGTTCGGAACATAAACCACTGCGACCAATAATTGATCTATTGTAGTATATCCCGTGTCCTTTGTGTAGTGCATGTCGTTTTACTTTGTCACTATCGAGAAGTGATAAAGCATTCGGTTTTATTACAGTTGTAATTCCTAACTTGATCACAGGAAAGCATTCTAACTGAAAGGTTCCTACCCTTCGAAGAGTGTGGAGCATGCACTCTCCACAGGCGCGCCCCTTTATCAGGCAAAATCGGATCCCTCGATAAAGCCAAGAAATTACACCGATATTGTCCATGCATCAGAATCCTAGTCCTTACTTCTTCAAACTAGAGAACGAAATAAATAAAAGATTAGAAAACAAATTGTTGAATTCGACTCATTTTTTTTCCTTGTCTCAAGATCATTCTCGGCAACTGGGAAAACCGAGACTTGTCACTTTCAACAAGGTTTTAAAATGTAACAAGGACTGAAAGTGTTCCTTTGATTACTATAACATCCTGTTCTCTTCGTTTGAAGCAGTCAGGACTAGGGTTCACTGGTAGATCTTTACCCCATAACGCACCACGAAAAGGTGATCTACCCGCGTTATGGGTATTTTGGGATACTTACTATCAGTCCCTGATGAAAAATTGTTTCCATATTACCCCAGATTCCCTTATATTTTATTAAATTTTGATTAATACTTAAATTAAGCAGATAATTCTTCATACTGAACGGTAAGAGGTTGTTGAAGTCTATTGTAATTGAGCCCTGTTATGGATCATGAAAACAACCAAAACGGCCGCTATGATAGATCATAGATAGCGCCACCGTAGTCTTGTGTGTATGTCGGAATAGAAATACTGTCACAACGATAAATCCCATATACGGTGTCACTTCTATTTTGATGCGGTGATTGGCGGAAGAGTTGCCTTTAATGATCCATGCTATGCTATGCGTAGCATAGCGTTGTTTAAATGGAATTATTTTTCGCAGTCGCTAAGCTTGGCAAAAGTTGCAAGTGTTGTTTAATAAGAAAAAGAAATCTCTATGGAAATCCCGAAATATATTTCAGGAGAAATTCTTATCGAACTCCTTAACTTACTTGCTAACGAACTCCTTAAAGGAAACGTTAAAAAAGCGTTTTGTGAAAATCCTGGAGAAATTCTGCAGTTTTTTTTTTCGGAGAAATCATTTGTAACTTCATTACGGCATATTGTACAGCGAAGAACTCAAGTTGATCCTAGATCACCACCAGAAATTGAATTTTGAGAAAATTAAGAGTATCTCTCACTTCTCTCTCTGTAAAAATCGCGATCATCATGAGAATCTGATTATTATATACTGCTACACTGCCTATAACTGCATTTTGTTCGCAATCGACATTTTCGACGATTTCGAGATAAAACCGTGGAACGCCATCAAATCATGAATACTTCCGACAAACTTATAAAATCTGTGAGATTATTCTAAAAATCTCGAAAAAAGTGCTTATTTTGTTACATTACTAAATATAATCGAATAACAGTTACATTGCAGTATACATGGGTCTCATAATATTTTAGCAAAGAAATTTCTATCAGAATAATTTTCTGTCTATTCAATTAATATGCGATAAGAACTGGACAATATTTCAGCTTCAAATTAGTACTGTTGACCTCTTGGTAATTTTTATAAAATTAAGTGTTTCCCATAAAATGTATATTTGGTGCTCCATTTACTCAATGCCTACTTTTGTCGAATGTTAAAAACATGCAGTACAGCTCTGATTGTATCGGGAGATAACAGTGTATGATAAGAACCGTTTAAACAAGTTCCAAATCTGGGGAGATCTACCAACCCCCAATGGTAAATAAGCGACAAAAAATAGTTTCATCATTGCTCTCTCTTTGGGGCTCTCTTTCGCGGTTGCTATTTATCAAACTTGTTACAACTTACGAATCATTGCCGATCACGGACCGATACAGATGCGATGTTTTTCTTCGCTTGCTTTGATCGTGCTTCGAAATCAATTGAGAACAAATTCTGCAATGCCTGATCGCCAATAATTGATTCTTCCAAGAAGTAGATGAAAACCCGAATTTAGTAGGGGGATTAGTGGCATAATGAACATACGGAACGAAATGGACACCCCGTCAATATCTAAGAATATGCATATCTCATCAAATGTTCATACACTGCATGAAATCTGTAATGCATTTGAAATGTTTGACGGTATAAAAGTTTATTTTTGGTTTCAATTGTTGAAGGACAATTTGAATGCTGAAAAGCCATGCTGAAGGTGTGTGGGTTCGATTCCCGGTTGGTCCTTTTCGTATTGGAAATTTTCTCAACTTCCTTGGGCATAAAGTACAGTGAAACCTCCATGAGTCGATGTTCCATGACTCGATATCGACTCATAGAACCATACTAAAACCAAAATTTCATGGTTACTCTGATGGTCTCCTCAAACAGCTTTCCAAGTAATTTCTATTCCATTACTCGATATTTCCATGAGTCGATGGTCCCTTCAGATATCGACTAATTGACGTATCATCGTATCTGCCACACGATATACGAATGCGGAAAATGGTAACTTTGGCAAAGAAAGCTCTTATTTAATAACTGTGGAAGTGCTCATAAGAACAGTATGCTGAGAAGCAAGCTTTTGTCCCAGTGAGAACGTAATGCCAAAAACAATAAGAAGAAGAAGTTCCAATGCTGTGAGGAAGGTGACTAACATGCTTTCAGATAACGGTACCGTTTGTATGAATTTTGCAATTGGAACGAAGTTTTGCAGGAAACGATGTATCAAATCTTCAATACTTTATCAGTTCCTCCATGATGACAAACCTTTCGTGGAATCGCAAATATTCAAACTTGAATGTTGCAATGCTTCTACTAGAAAAATTACCATACTCAGGGTGGGCCGCGTAATGGAATCATCGTCATTTATCGGCAACCGATAGCTCATGTCTCGTGATAACGGTGACATATCTGTGGAAATTTGATGATACGCAGCATCACGCGGCTATAAAAGTGATACTCAATTATTGTGGCCTCGCCAGAAGTAAACGGTAGTGAAATCAAACTTGTGTATTATAATGAAGAAATTTGCGTTAGTTATAGCCACCTTGTGCGTTTTGGGGGTGCAGGTAGGTCATGGTGAAGAATAAAAAAATCAGCAATTTAAGTGTACTTCATCTAGGCTGCACCAGATCGATCTCCACGTATCATCAATGGCCAAGTTTCTACAAATCAACCATATAACGCGTATGTTCTATACCTGAATCAAAACAACGCGGGATTCTATGGAGGTGGCTCGCTTATTTCCCCTCTGCATGTACTGACAGCTGCTCAGGTTATTGTTGGGTAAATTGATATAATTTATTACACAAGTTGATTAGTGAGTAACCCGATGTATCATATTCGACAGATTTGTTCGATGGGACATTGGACTAGGAAGCAACGTCTTCGCCCAACTTAGAGGCATCAGCTCAAACTTGGCTACAGCCCATCCGCTGTATAATTCCGCTAACAAGGCAAACGACATCGGTATTATAACGCTGCCTTGGTCTCTCACGTTTACTTCAACTATAGCACCGGTTGCCCTTCCGGCCCTAAACAGTCAGCAAATAAACCTGCTGCCTCTCGATAACGAACAGGGCACGGTTGTGGGCTACGGATTCACAACCAGTACGTGTAAGTATCAGATTAAAATTTATTAGAAAACTTCGGATAATAACCCTCACATCTGAACCTCAACAGCAACGACTCGATCGGATTATCTGATGCGATCCTTCCAGCGGGTAACTCTCAACAATCGTTGCCAACAGTTCTACCAGATCACGCTACCGCAGCATTTCTGTGCCGAGAACACCATTGACTATTCCAACATCTGCAATGGCGATATGGGTGCAGGATTTGTTACGGATGTGCGTGGAGTTCCCACCGTTACCGGAGTTGCGTCGCTGGCCACCCAGAGCTGCGGAAATGTAACCCCTTCGGGATATACCAGGGTCCAGTACTACCGGCAATGGATCACAAGTGTGACTGGCATTCAATAAGTTAAGTGTAAGAGATTATCAGCGAATATACGATTTATTTACAAACCTTATAAAAGATAATGAGTAACAATATCATCTTAACTTTGATTCGTCAAAACTGTTCCATCGTCAATAACGTTATACAAGGTCTTATCTAGTCCTATTTCCGCCTTCCAATCAGTAAACTCCGTACTCGGAGATAACAAATGAGCTGCAGCTATTCAATTAGCATCTACTGTCTGATACTGATATCTGCCGAATCAACAGCAGCCAATGGAGTTGAACGTTCATATGTTTGATGAGATCATAGCTTATCAAGAAACTTATTGTGCTTAGAAAACAGCATTGCAGAATCTCACGTGCAAAATTTAAAAGCATGTTCAAAACTGATTTGTTTTGAATTCTGTATCGTATTTATTTTACACAAATAAGCCTGGGCTGGTATACAACCTCCTTCGTGTACACACAGTTAGAGTGTACGGTATATTTGAGGAATGCAGGAAAGCCGGTAGGAGTGAAAAAAACTCTTCTCCTATAGGCATAAAATCCTCAATCCTATCTTTGTTTAGGACCTTACCACTCAATATTAGGGCACACTCAACCCATCTACGATTGACTTGGTCTTAACCGACTCTAGTCATCTTTGTAGCCAATTAGTTACTCATGCTGATTTTGATTCTGATCATGTCCCTGTTACATTTCAAATATCCCATGAAGCGATTCTCAATCCTATCAGCTCCACTTTTAAATATTTTCGAGCCTACTGGGATATATATGAAACATATATTGACTCTAATCTTGATGTTAACATTTCTTTAGAAACAAAACTTGATATTGACAATGCTCTTGAAACTTTTACAAATTCCATTGTTGAAGCCAGGAGCATTGCAATTCCAAAATGTGAAGTAAAATTTGAATCCGTGATTATAGACGATGATATTAAACTCATGATCCGTCTTAAAAACGTGAGGAGAAGGCAATTTCAACGCAGTCGCGATCCTGCTATGAAAATTATATGGCATGATTTGCAGAGAGAAATCAAGAAACGTTTTGCACAATTAGGAAACAAAAATTTTTAAAATAAGATTTCTCAATTGGACCCTGACTCTAAGCCCTTTTGGAAATTATCTAAAATCTTGAAAAAAAAACCTCAAAAGCCAATACCGGCATTGAAAGAGGAAAACAAATTATTACTAACTGATTGCAAAAGATCAAAAACTTGCTATGCAGTTTGAAAGTGCGTACAATTTTAATTTAGGACTTTCTAGTCCAATTGAAAATCAAGTTACTCAGGACTTCGAAAATATTCTCAATCAAGAGAACGTTTTCGAAAATGCCTGTGAGACTGATTTGGAAGAACTGAAAACTATTATTAAAAAATTCAAAATATGAAAGCTCCTGGCGATGATGGAATTGTCTACATCCTCATCAAGAAACTTCTAGAAAGTAGCTTATCATTCTTAGTTGATATATTCAACAAATGTTTTCGATTAGCATATTTTCCTGACAAATGGAAAAATGCTAAAGTTGTTCCAATTTTAAAACCAGACAAAAATCCTGCAGAAGCTTCTAGCTATCGTCCAATCAGTTTGCTTTCCTCCATCAGTAAACTTTTTGAAAAGGTCATTTTGAACAGAATGATGGTCCACATCAACGAAAATTCAATTTTTGTCAATGAACAGTTCGGATTTCGCCATGGACATTCGACCACTCATCAACTTTTACGTGTAACAAATTTGATACGTTCCAACAAATCTGAAGACTATTCTACTGGTCTTGCTCTTCTAGACATAGAAAAAGCATTCGTCAGTGTTTGGCATGAAGGTTTGATCGTAAAATTAAAAAACTTTAATTTTCCAACATACATAAAATTATCTGTCTTCAGATTAATTCACTTCAGATTAATTATCAGAACTCCAAATCAGAAAGACTTCCTGTAAGAGCTGGTGTTCCTCAAGGCAGCATTTTAGGACCAATATTATACAATATTTTCACATCTGACTTACCTGAGCTACCTCAGGGATGTCAAAAATCTTTGTTTGCGGATGACACAGGCCTCTCCGCCAAAGGACGAAGTCTGCGTGTCATCTGTAGTCGATTGCAAAAAACATTGGATATTTTTTCTTCATACTTGCAAAAATGGAAGATTTCTCCTAATGCTTCCAAAACTCAACTAATAATATTCCCACATAAACCAAAAGCTCTTTATTTGATACCTTCAAGTAGACATGTTGTCACGATGAGAGGGGTTCCAATAAATTGGTCAGATGAAGTTAAGTACCGTAATCCGGGGGCAAATTGATCACTATTTTACAACTTTTTGTTGTGTTATCCTCAGAAATTCAAATATTGTCAAATAAATTTTGACAAAATCAGTACACCATTGATCTATATCAGTTTGTGTGATCGACTTTTCATGAAATATTATTTAACATCAAAATATTAAAATGACACTCTGGGGTGAAATTGATCACCATATAACAAAACAGGTTTAAGAATGAAAAATTTCCTTATACACTAAATATGGGTCTCCTGAATCTGAAAATTATGTCAAAATTCTTACAACTCGAATATTTGATCATTTTATTGCAAAATTAAACTTTGAAAATCTGCCTAATACGCCTAAATGTAGGCAATTTCCCTTGAAAAAAGCACATTATTTGAAAATAAACGGTTTTATGAGCAAAAAACTATACTATGCTGTATGATATCAAAAATGAGTTCAGTAGTTCATGCTTAAGCTTACACAACATTTTAAACACTCAAAGTTGACATGTAGGTATAGCACCAGTAGATTGTTTAGCACCGACATTTCCCACTGTATTGCTTACACCTTCAAAAAATGTGAATATATCTTTGCAAAACTGACCCTAATAAAAATGAAATAGTTCAAAATCATCATTAGACATCTATAAACTAGAAAACATGGAATGTCTGTGGTGCCAACGAAGCTTTCAGCATCATTGGGAGGAAATTTATTTTGGTACCGACCTGATCAAATTCACCCCACTGATCAATTTGCCCCCGGATTACGGTATCTAGGGCTCATGCTAGATAAGAATTTAACTTTCAAAAATCACATTGAGGGCATTCAAGCCAAATGTAATAAATTTGTAAAATGTTTCTATCCCCTTATTAAAAGAAAATCAAAACTTTGTCTAAAGAACAAACTTATGATATTCAAACAAATTTTCAGGCCAGCCATGTTGTATGCTGTACCAATATGGACTAGCTGTTGTAATGCCAGAGAATTCAAAATAAAATTTTGAAAATGATTTTGAAGCTTCCTCCCTGGTATAGTACCAATGAGTTACATAGAATATCTTCTTCTTCTTTCTGGCGTAACGTCCCAACTGAGACAGAGCCTGCTTCTCAGCTTAGTGTTCTTATGAGCACTTTCACAGTTATTAACTGAGAGCTTACTATGCCAATGACCATTTTTTTGCATGCGTATATCGTGTAACAGGTACGATGATACTTTATGCCCTGGGAAGTCGATCGATCTTTTGAACGGCTCCGGTTCTTTTTGCCCATCTCTAGTAAAAATGGATATCTCTCTTATTCAAATATAGGGAGACTTACGGCCTCGGCACCATTCGACTATTATCGGCAATCAAATTTCAAACGCCAAATACACAGTATTTTTCTATCCAAACACATAAATGAAAACATTCAGATGATTCTTTGTTCTGGTGACTTCCCGCTGATGAGATTTCCGAGAATGAACAAACAATATCGCCAGAGATGTTATCAATTCAAATGAACACGCCTCAAAATGCGATTGATTTGGAGCTGCCGAAGAGTTTCATCAGCAGTTCTTATGGGAAAGTTGCCGAAGAGAATGAGGCTGCCAACAATAGACACACTGACAACAGATGTTCGCAGCGTTGTAAAATCATTTCCAAAAGCATTTTGACAAGTCTGTCGGAGTGAATCGATAGAGGATTAAGCAACGCATAAATGTAAGCAGACAAACACGGAATTTGTCTGCTGATGTCCGAGAAAATTACAAAGGAAGCGCAGCATCGACTTAGATTGCCGAGAATACGTAAGTACCCCTATATAGAAAGCGTACGAGGTTGCATTAATTGTCCACATGGATCCACAACACAACAGCAAGTTCAGACCTTCGAATAACAACGAACCCTCTCCAATCATAGTACATAAGCATTTGTGACATGGATTCCAACATGCATGGTGATGGTAAACATCATTTGTCTCCAATTTTATTTGTTGAAAACTACGAAATACATCCAACCATACCGAACCAAGAAGCATATTTTACGATTTTTGTTCAGCCAGGTTCAACTGAGTGCTTCATATTTTTAAATAAAATCCAATTACATCGATAATTTCTTGTATATTTGATCTCAAGTTACTTATTGGACACTGTTAATGGCATATGAAAGATAAAGACTAAAAATTAATCGTCCGCGATAAACTAGTACACTATAAGACTTTAAATTAAAATATATCGGAATAAAGTTTTTGGCACTCTGGCCATTTACTGGAATGAATCATTTACCGGAAAACAATTAACCGGAAAGACCATGTACCGGAAGTTTTTTTTTCTATAAAGTTGACTTCAAATTATTTGGACTGATCACCGAGGTTCTTTTTTTTTTAATATGTAAGCATAAAAGAGGATTCTAAGATTTCTTCGTACTTGATCATGTCGATATACAACATCTTCAATCCCTTGGATGTCAAACCCAAGAAAACTCCTTTCCTCGAATGACTAATTTCCCAAATTTTCCTGAAAATTTTATGACACTTATAATTGTCATAACCACGGATTAAATTCAGAGAGAATTTCAAGTATCTCTTACTCAGCTCTCTCTGCAACAATCATGATCTGCAACATATCATGAGAACCTGTTCATTGTCTTCTGCTACAGCTTTTATTAGATCGGGGAGATCACAGAGCATGATAAAACCCATGTAAATAAGCTCCAAATCTGGGGGACACTGTTGCTATCGGTTGTTCGAGGATTGTTTATCATGTCAGTATAAAACCCCACTGATGAACAAGCGATAAAAAAGGCTTTTATCATGGCTCTATTTTTGAGCTTTCGTTCACTGCTGTTATTTAACAAACTTGTTACAACTTGCAAAACATTTTCGATCGTGGCCAATACAGATATGGTGTTTTTCTTCTCTTGCTTTGATCGTGCTTTGAAACCAAATGGGAACTAATTCTGCAATGCTTGGTTTTAACTTTAAACATTCCAAGGTGGTGAACGAACCAGTCATCTGATAAGCACCATCTTTTGCATTTATTCTACGAGTGGCGTGAGGTGACAATTGTCGGTGTCCTATAGCGAGGTAACAATTCTCGAGTGAAGTGACTCTCCATTTTATTTGCACGGTGAGTCACTTCACTCGAGTCGAGAATTGTCTCCTCGCTATACGACACCGAAAATTCTCACCTCACGCCACTCGTAGAATTAACCCATTTGTTTCATTGGCGATTCTTTCGAGTTTCACCAATCGGTTGTTGAGATTGCAGTCTCGGCCTTTTTGGCAATATGCGTTTAGTCAAAAATAAAATGTCCATCCCAGGATAACTTGACACAAAAAATACAGAGATTTGAAAAATTTCGGGATTCTTTGTTTCTCGGAATATAAGTTCTAAATAATTAGTTCTGAAAACCACGTGAGGGATTGAATTCCACAACTTGAAAAATATTAACAGAAATTAAGACGGCACTTCACGATTCTTATTCCGGACACCACCTCACTTTTGTTTCATATTCTGGACACTTTGATTAGAATTCCGGACAGTTCGTGAAAAGCAAAGTTAAAATAGTGACATCGTTAATTAACAACACCTAGCCCAAGGTATCTAGAAGGGAGGTAGTCCAATGTGTCAGATTTCCCATTCCGCCATTTTGAAATGCCAAGTAACAGCTGGCGAGTTTGTTTTGGTTGTTTGGATATCAGGTGCATTGCAGGACGAAGTAGGTACATAATGTTTCCTTTACACCCATATCTGTGTGGTATGCACGGCAAAGTATCTGAATTTCCTTTACTGTGTAATGCATTGGTAGTAGAATGACTATGAACTTACGAGTTAAAGTTACAAGAATACAATTGTCACCGTCAGAAGGCAACACCATGGCACATCCTCTCTTTCATCGGTGGACCGTCGGTGGTGGGTGCCTCTCACGCGCACAACTATTCGAAATTTGCACATTTACATGCAATTGTTAACCAACTGGTAATCAAATTTTCTGCGACGCAAAACACTGGAATACTACATTAACGACGAAAATTTGATTTGCGACAAAACATCAACGCTGGGGAATATTTTACTTCACTGTATTTATGTATGTTGTTCAATCTAGGATGGATTACCAACTGGTGAGCTCGTTTCATACTCATGATAACACAGACAACATTGCATTTACGTAATTTTTCTAATACGCTCTTGATGGTTCGTCACTACAAAGTCCGCATGAAGCCTTATTTCTGTTTTATATAGTTTATATATACCTTTGAATAATATCCCAAAAGATAAGATGTAGACAACTGAATCATGTATGTGTGTTCTATAACAATAATAACCTAATTTTTTTGGAGCTGAGTTCGAATGTACTTCAGAGAAAATCAACAAAGAAGAAGAAAGAAGGGAAATAATTATGATTGTGCGCAAATGATGCGTAAAACCTATCTTGGTCGAGAACTGGCTATTATAAAGAGGAAGGTAAAGGCGAATGGCAGTTTCGCCAAAAGCATCAACGCAATGAAAACTTAATGGAAAGAACTTGCCAAAGCGATGGATGACTTTACTGTGCGTCGGTTGATAAACCGCATTCCAGGAAAAGTCCAAAAATTTGTTTGAAATAAGAATGCATACTTTTTTGAAATATTGTTTCCTTTGAAGTGTACATGCAATGCAACATTTGAATTGAAACAGAATTCAATTTTGTTGAATCGTATCCCAATGATGCCAAATTGTGTATGTTCTAATTCTAAATGGGCCACACTTTAGTTGTCGTAATTCTATCATTAGCATTTTTGTATTGCATAGTCAAAACATGGTCTTTGTGATACACAATTACACAGTTCTTGTTTATTAACATTTTGATTTGTTATCAATGACGATATTCTGTATTACATAATATCTATATGCTAACACTAATGGAAGACAAGTTATAACTTACCTTAACAGATATCTTAGAACCTGAAAAAATAAAACAAAAAAACATGCTTACAAACTTTGGTAGCAAAGTTGCTGAAAAACATGGAAAATGAAATAAACTCTTAAACAAACTTTTAACAAACTAAATCAAGGACTCATGAATTGATTTTTTATTAACAGTTCATAAAATTAGAAGAGTAGATAATTTTATGGGAAATGCTTAAAGTGGTGATTTTCAAAGTGGGCGAATTAACCCCCTGGGGACGATTTTCGCATATATGGTACAGACTTTTTCCTTTACTTTTAACCCCAAATTGATAATAAGCGAGCAATTTATTGTACATTCAAATTCCCTGCAGTATTCATTGGAGGATTTCCTCTTGACTAACGCGAGGCTCATGTGTCTCTGGAAGAAACGATTGTTTTTGTTTACAGTTTATTGTGTCAACTTGTTCTGAAAATATTTACTAACTAAACAACTTTTCATATGATGGGAACAGATCATCTTTTTGCCTCTACTTCTACAGTTCAGTGCTCCCAGCATCAGAGCAACAAACTAGAGATGGGCGACTCACTCACGAATCATTCAAAAGAGTCGACTCTCGAAAATGAGTGAACGAATCACGGTTCTTTTCAAAAGAGTCATGATTCATTTGCACCTAATATTTTGGAAGAGGGCTTAAAAGTTTACTAGGAATCAAATTTTCGAGTTGCAACTGTCATAATCAAACAATTCGAACATGTATTAATAGTTAAAGCTACTGTACGAAAAATATTCTCATTCAAAAACTGTTATACTTTTTGTTTCTTGTGTAAAATACATGATTTATTTTTGGTTTTATAAAAGAGTCACCGAATCGATCAAAAGAGTCGATTCACTTTTGTGAGTGAGTCACCTACGACTCGCTCTTAAAATTTGATCATCTTGCCCATCTCTACAACAAACCATTCGTTTTATGAAAAATGAAAATAAAAAAAATATCGCTTCAACCGACGCTTCCTATTTTAAATGCTGACGCGCAAGGAAATAAATATAAAAATCTACAATTCATCCGATGCAGTCTCACCGATGAAAATGATAAAGCCGCTGAAATGTCGTTATCATATAAATTGAATTCATGGCAAACCGTAACGAAGAGGCGAGAGATAAAGCGCAGAATTCTTCTTTTTATGTTCGTCTTGATACCCGTGCAGAAATATGAAATGAATTTGAAAATTATTTGGATATACTACTGCCTATATTAGCGATCATAGAAAATAATCTGAAACATTTGTGTTTCCTCTTTTTTTTTCTTGGCATTACGTCCCCACTGAGACAGAGCCCGCTTCTCATCTGTTCAATGAGCACTTCCACAGTTATTAACTGAGAGCTTTCTATACCAAAGTTGCCATTTTCGCATTCGTATATCGTGTAGCAGGTACGATAAAACGTTATGTCCAGGGACGTCAAGGAATTTTCCTTTCGAAAAGATCCTGGACTGATCGGAAATCAAACCCAGACACCTTCACCATGGCTTTGCTCTGTGTCCGTGGATTCTAAGCACTTGACTAAGGAAGGCCCCTGTTTCCTCTTTCTAAAGCTCGAAAAAAAAATCTGTTTATACACGATTCCCAACAAAAACGTTCATGCAATATCTTTAAATTTAAGGAATTTCAGAATTGTTTTGGATTGGGAACTAAATATATGAAATACTTAACTGAACCAGAAACTTGCGGTTGGTCCCTTTAACAGTATTCTTTAAATATTGATTTATTTTCTAAATAAATGAATGAATTTAAGATGTCCCTTATCACATCAATCAGATTTGCTAATCTTTGAAAACTTATTTACATTATCGTTACATGTAGTAACTTTTCTACAAGCGCATAAACCGATGCAATTCATTCAAATTCAGACATTTTACCGTGCACGGGACGCTGACTGCGAGTTTTCCACTGGTCGTTATTTTCACTTTTCCCGAATCGTATTGCAAAGGAAACCACCCTCACTGCCGCAGCCTTCCGCCAGCTTCAAGCTTTTGCCCGAGCATTGCAGAAATGCTGGAAATGCTGCTCAGCGAAGCAACAAATGTATATACCAACCAAGGATGAACCAAATAAACGAGATGGGCGGTAAACGAGTTAGGGAACAAATCAAAAATCAATAAACTTTGGTCGACGGACGGGGCAAGACAGATGGTATTAAATTTAATCATCGCGTGATCAAGATTGTGGAATCAAGTGTGAATAATGAAATTTCGTGTGAAAATTGAATTGACTCTGCTCTATGTTTCGAGAGATGGTAGAAAATCAAAATGAAAAAGTATGATTGATATTTAGACTAATGAACAAAATAACTGTAATTCGAAATGCTGTCTTGAAAAAAAAATGAAACATACCTCTCTGAAAAATGTTGAAATTGATACAATAAGTATCTAAAGAATTGATAAAACTATTTCATGAGACTTCTATTTGAACTGTTGAACAGTACTTTCGCAATGCTTTCTTCCAGTTATTTTCGCAATGCTTTCTTCCGACATTCGCACTAAGTGACCAGCTCATTGAAGTCAAACGTTGGAAAACGTCGTTGTCACATATCAGAAGAATTTCAAGGCATCCTTATCAAATACTACATCAACACCTACACAACCAAGCCTACCTCTATTTCTACCTGCAACCATGTACTTCGTTTTAGCAGAATTAAGGGTCCGGCCTATCCTAGCTGTCTCCTTCTTGAGAGGCACGAAGGCCTTTTCCACTGACATGCGATCGATTCCAATAGGATCGTTACCGTCCGCAAAGCCAAGAAGCATGTGCGAACGAATGATGATAGTGCCGTTCCTCTGCACACCAGATCTCACACCCTTGAGTGCAATATTGAACAGTAAATTCGAAAGTGCGTCTTCCTTCTTCTATTCGTCAAACGTCACAAACGAGGTTGACACCTCGTCTGCAATCCTAACACTTGATTTCGAACCATCCAGGCCAACACGTAATAAAACAAGCTAATTAGTTTCGCCGGAAAACCATGTTCAGTCATTATCTGCTAAAGCTCATTTCTTTTCACTGAAATGTACGCCGCCTCGAAATCAATAAACATATGGTGAGCTTGCAAGTTATACTTCCGGAATTTATCTAGGAACATTCACAAGGTAAACATCTGGTACGTTTTCGAGTGGCCCTCACAAAAATCAGCATGGTATTCGCTGGCGATGGACTCCTCGAGTGGTAACTGTCTGTAGAATAGGATGCGCGATAGTATTTTGTACGCCAATTCAGCGGGGTAATTTCTTGGTAATTGGTACACTCCCATCTTTGCCCTTTCTTTTTGCTTGAGCGTATGAGGCCCTCCAATTAGCTGGTGGGCATTTCTTCATCCTCTCATACCTTCAGAAGTACTCGATGAATCGACTGATAAAGCTGCTCTTTTCGTGCTTGAGAAGCTCGACCGGGATCTCGTCCTTCCCAGCAGCATTACAGTTCTTCAGCTCCCTGATAGCCTTTTGACCCTCTGCTTTGGACGGTGTCATCATCAATGTTCATTATATTCCATTTTCACCGTTCAACAATTGCTAAAAGTGCTCGTTCCACCTGACAGCCACCGCCGTTTTATCGGTCAGCAAATTCCCTTCTCTATTATTGCACATGGCGGGCACTGGGACAGAATTGTGCCGCGCGCTGACCTTTGCATAAAATCTCCGCAAATCGTTCCGGTTCATGCTGCCTTTTTTTCTGCGGTGGATTCGCTGTTCGCCGGCTGTCGCTGCCCTGTACTGCTCTTTTCTCTGTCCGGTACCGGCCACAAGCACACGGATTCTGGTGACATTCTTCATGTCTGTCACTTTCTGGCACTCTTCATCGAACCAGTTGTTTCGTCTTCATCGTTGATTAGACCCGTGCCAAAGTTGTCTCAGCTTCATGGATAGGGTCCCACAGGTTGTCGATATCACCAGAATCGTTGATTCTACCGCTCGTCTAGCTGCTGGCGGTAATGTGCAGCTACCCCATCGGTCGACAAGCGTCAGATATTGAAGCGCAGCGTTCTGTTAGTTCTGGAACTCGTGACGCTGGATAACCGTACCCGAATTCGTCACTCGGGTGCCGCCAGGTGTGTTTGCGGGTATTCTTGCGTGCGAAGTAGGTACTGCTGATTGTCATCCTTCTAGCAGCAGCGAAGGTTACATGCCGCTGTCCATTATCATTAGTAATGGAATGGAGGCTTTTCGTTCCAATGACGGGTTGGAAGAAGTCTTCTTTCTTGATCTGCTCATTAACATCGCCGATGAATATTTTGGCATTTTTGGGCACTCTCCGTAAGCCTTATTTAGGCTCTCATAGAACTCATCCTTCATGTTATTGGGCTTATCGTCCGTTGGAGCATATATGCTGATCAGGCTGTATTTGAAGAATTTGCCTTTTATTCTGAACGCACAGATTCGGCCGCTTACCGGTTTCCACCGAATAACTCGCTTCATCTGCTTCCCAATCACTATGAAGCAAACTCCACGTTCTACTCTGTCGTCGCCACTGTAATAGATTTGGTACTTGAATGAAGTGTTGACATTTGGATCCACCACGCGGAATTCACGTTCTCCGGTTTTCGGCCAGCGTATTTCCTGGATAGCTGCCACGTTCACGCCGTCGTCATTCCGCTGTTCACGAGCCAGGAGCAGTGTTAACAGACTCACACTCAAATCTCATTTAATGAGTTTTTCGTGCAAAATCACTCAATCAGAAACGGTAAGTTTTGGTTAGTTAGTTTCCTCGGCAAAGTTGTTCACTTTCAGAAGTTACACAAACTTGCGAAACACACCAACCACTTACAGCTCACTGTTTTTATTTAAATCGAAAAATCTCTCGGTTTTTCACTATTCTTTTTTAACCAACCATCTGAAACTCCTCGGAAAATGATTAAAATTCATTGAGCTCAATTAACACAAAACTTCAAGTTTTTTGTAGTTCGCCATCCAAATTTCAGAACATTCGGACTACCAGATCCCCAAACTTAGGCATTTCGTATAAAAAAACAGCATTTGGTTACTAACTTTCGTCACCGACTGTATGAGCTAACTCATTCATGAATTTTTGACCGCTGAGTTGCGTGATTGAAAACTCACGCATGAAAAATTTCAACCGTGAGTTGTGAGAATTTGAGTTCCTCACAACACTGGCCCAACATGCGAGGTTTCATTCAAAGTTTTCATGTTCCAAGATTCGACTTTCCAATCGTTGTTCTTTAAAGGGTGATACGATCAAAATTTGGTCAAGGAAAATGCGTATAAATTGGTGAAATGTTTTTTTTTTTAAATCAAATTATATTTATTCTTCAAGTTCAAATAGCATAAAATTTAGGAAAATATTCAATCAGTCTTTCGCTCTTCCAAATCCGAATTTCCGGGCCTTTCGCTTAACCCCTGCCATCAGATTGTGTACAGCCACCTTGTCCACCATCTTTGCCGCAGAACGCCAGATTGCTTTAAACTGCTTATTTCACTAGCATTTTTTTTGGTCTTCTCTAGGTTCCGCTTGGCAATACCCCAATAATAATATTTCTCAATTGGGTGGAGCTCTGGCGTGTTGGGAGGGTTCTAGTCCTTAGGAACCACCTGCACGTTGTTGGCGGCGTACCACTCCATGGCCTTTTTACCGTAATGGCAAGATGCCAAATCCAGCCAAAACAGTACGGAACAACCGCGTTTCTTCAGAAAAGTCAGCAGACATTTATTCAAACACTCTTTCGCGTATACTTCTTGGTTGGCAGTACCGATTGCTATGAAAATGCTGCTTTTCAAGCCACAGGTACAGATTGGCTTGTCAAACCAGATATATCTTTGCGAACTTTGACAGTTTCATATGCTTGAAAATATCTGGTACCTTTCCTCTTAATTTTGCTGTATAAAACTCCTGTCCCGGAAGCTGCTTGTAGTCGGCTTTGAAGTAGGTTTCGTCATCCATTACCACGCAGCCAAACTTCGTCAGCATCGTCGTGTACATCCTCCGAGATCGCGCTTTGGCCGTTTTATTTTGCTTATCATTGCGATTTGGGGGCGCGAGCAAAATTTTGATACTCTGCTCTTTTTCCTTGGACTGAATTTTGACAACTGAGTGAAGAGAGTGAATTTCAAAATCGAAATAGGAGCAACATTCTACACACATGCACCTTTTAAATTAGGGGTGTTCAGGTTTTTTAAATGCAAAATTGAAAGAAACATGTCAAGTTAAAATTGACCAAATTTTGACCGTATCACCCTTTATTCGTTGCCGGATCTGTTGCCTAGCCTTCGATAGGCCACTCAAGCAGGGATGCGCTATCTACATCGTGCTAGAGGTGTTGCCTCTTCGGTGCTGACACAATATAGCATTGTCCGTTTTTTACATGATGACACTCTAAAATGAGCAATTTATAAAGGCGTTATTTTTCGATTTGTTTAAAATTAACTATTTGTTCGAAAGGTCAAAGTTTTTGTAGGTAGCTTGTAAAACCTAAAGAGAACGCACCATTACAATTGTACATCAATATTTCAAACATTTGCTGAGATACTTCAAATTATGTGTTGACCCATTCTCACCCCCTGATCCATTGTCATCCTCACTCTCTTTATCGTTTAAAAATCTTCATTTTTTTTCCACAATATCAATTGTGAATTATGTATAGTATATGTATGTATCGTCCATGCAACAACAATAATCGCATAACAGACGTTTATTCAATAATGTACATTTTCTCAATACTGTATGAGAATATGGAAATACAAAACAAAATTATAGTAGAGCATCTCCTATCGAATGATTTACTCTGGATAAAAGGGCAAAAAAAATAGCTGCATTCAATTGCTTCACCAATTGTATATTCTCAGGTTCTCATATAAAACCCCTAATGGTCACTAAGAATCCCTAAATGCTGCTCAATATGGTCAATCCGCTATAAATGCTCAAAACTCTACTAGAAAAACCTAAGATCCCGTATAAAATCTCCAGAATCCAGTTTGGTAACTTCGATACTCAGCATAAGATCCCAGTATCTCAGAAGCACAGGACGTTGACCCAAAATAGATACTGATGGGTCATCTATTCCTCTTGATTTTGTCAAAATAATGTATTTCTGAAATGTGATCCAAAAACGAAATTTACTTTATGAAAATCCATAAAATGTTAAGAAACCCTTTTTGCAGCGTCTGTTCGTATTACTGTGATATGCTGCTGCTTACAATATGTGTTTAATTCCACACTAAAACGTACAGTGAGATGAGGCAAGACGAAATTTATGTTTGGAACTTTTGTGGGTCATGGACTTGTTGTTGCTCTTGTGTCAATGTTTGTGCGTTGTTCCAAATCTTAAGATAACTGATTTTTACTAAGTGCAGCACTTGCCGGCAGACTTAAGTGGGCTGTTTACACAGAATTAATGCCTGAAAAATATTTTGGAACACTTGTTGAGATACTTAGGGGTCGTCTATGAACCATGTGGTCATTGAGGGGGGAGGGAGGTTACCAGCCAAATGATCACGAAAAGCTAAGCTGGGAGCGGCGAGTTAGTCAATCACTTGGATTTATCAGATGTAAGAAAGTGTTTTGGGTTGAATATTCACGAGTTCATTCTATCCATACATAATAAACAATTTCCAAATTTTCTCTATTCCACAAAACAAATAATTTTGATTATTTTGTCAGAGGTTTAAGCATTCACAAACAACCTTTACTAGTTTTAAAACTTTCTCAATATGCCAACCATCCAATTTAAATTTTCATAACTTTGTAAAAAAGAGTGGGTATAACTATATTTTGGTTTAATTAAAACCTTCGCCAGTATCGTCGTTCAGCGTAGTTCAGATGTACTTTTGGAAAGAGTTAGTAAACGTAGCAAAAAAAACTCCACAAGAATCATAATGGATGTTTGATGATGAATTACTAAAAAACTTTGTACAGAACTGGGTACCAATATGATTTATTTTTTCTGGGTATTTCTTTTAAAAATTCAAGAAAATCTCATTGTTTTATAAATTTCAAAATTTTTCGGTTATTTTTTGAGCAACTTACATATTTAAAAAAAATAATACATTTCTAGTTATGTCTACAAAGTCCCATTTGGCCGAATAATTCTATTTCTATATTGATTAGTATATCTTTATATGGATATATTGAATATTTTAATCTCACAGTTGTGAAATTATTTTAGATTTGTTTTTACAGTCTTCCAACAACCTCATTTTGATTTGATATCTTCTAGAATACTTTTTATTTTTGGCTAAATATTGTGCAATAAGATGTTAATGATTCACAAAGATAGTTTCATATTTTTTCTCTAGGAAGTTGCAACTAACGCCAAGGAACCATACATGGAATCAATTGGGTAAATCTTTGACCACGTGGTTTTTGGACGACCCTTTATAAGCATTCATGACTGAAAGAAACGCTGCAAATACATGACCAATGGTCATTGACCATCCGGAAGTAAATAAGCGCACACGGGTGCACTAGCGGTTGATGAAATTTGGAGAAATATCGTCTAAGATGGTGCTTTGAAATACGGTCGGTGTGAAGCTGGCCTGCTTTTCACATGATTAAAACAAAATACACGATGATGTGTCCAAAAAGTTACAAATTTTAATTGTTTAAATATGTTTCCAAAAACGGATCTATTGTGTTGCCAAAAATAGAGCATGCTAAAAATGGAGTCTACTAAAAACGGAATCCCACTGTAATCTCCAGTCAAAAATAAATTGAAGTATTTGCGAACTTCCTAAAAAATAAGCTGCGTCAAAAAAGACTCCTAAAACGATGTTTAGTGTACTTCATACACGCTTTCATAAATATAGTCAATTAAAGAATTATGTCAAATGAATTATTACTTCAAGCTTCAAATGAGCAAGCTACTTTTAATTTTAAAGTTTTAAAACAGCGTCACGACACACTTGAACTTGATTTTGAAAATAAACCAATTCGCACATTCACTCGGGAAAAAATAAACAGTTCATTCGACCGCTCCCATGCTCCACTTGTTATCTATCTTCATCCCCTCAACCCCTTCCAATGGCCTGAGCGCGACATCATGATTCACGAACGTATTTTCTTATCTGCACACAAGAATTCTCAACCTGCAGCGACACTATGTGGATGGCCAATATCACACATCAACAGCAACTATCTGCTTACGTAATTAAGCACGAAATTGATATTATTGATATACACAAAAAAAGAATCAAACGTGATTGCGTCAGTCCATCGCGAAACCTGTTTCAGACAGGACCATCTCAAGTATCAAAATTATATCTTGAGAAATCTAGAATTGAACGACTCTGGTTTCGATGCGCGCTTGGCATAGCAATACTCATTCAAGAGAAATCAACGCACTTACCTTCAGTTGTAAGTCGGTCCTAATCGCAACAACCGTTCGGATATTCGCACTTCAAGTCACGTTCTCCGATCACAAACCTCAACACTGCTCTAATTGATTTACGATGCAATTTGGTGAAATCCAGCAAAAAGAACACAAATTGACCACCGTCCAGCCGCAGAAGCTTAAGCCACACTGACCGTCTTCTCTGCGCAGCGTCAAACAGGTGAGCCATCGCATCGTCATGCGCAAAGAAGCGCACCGTCGTCGCGTCGCTCTTCGCGCAACAGCGGGAGCATCCCCTTGGCAACGCTTTGTGCCGTTCATTTATCGACGCTGATCGCGATTTGTTTTGGATCAAGAAACTCACTACAGCTTCGCGTGCCGGCTGATGAACGCGACGCCACCAACGCGCATGGCACAATGATTCGAATTGATAAATCAGCAGGAAAAAAGCAATTCTTCTGTTCTGAGTTTAAACGTACCGTGAGACAATCCAATTATTTCTACAATCTGTTCTATAGATCTTACAGTCGACACTCCACAACTAGATATTCTAGAACTCGATATTTATATACGATGGATTTTTCGGTCCATTCAAATTTCCATACATCATGTTTTCCAAAACTCGATGTCTCCATTAGTCGATGTTACGTGTGAGGTGAATTTCTTTCCATGAAAAAAAAATAATATATATTTTTACGAACATTTTGAAAACAGTTTTCAAATGTTTTTGTACAAAATAGAATCAACTAAATAATATTGTTTTTTTACAGAAGTGATGATAAAATATTAGAAATACATAAATTAGTTCCTTTGAATTTAAGACTTTTTGTGTCGGTTTGTTTTTTTAAATCGATAATTCTATAAGTCAATGGTCCCTTGAATATCAAGATGTGGATAGTCGACGGCAATTTTATATTTAAAAAATGAGTACTTGTATCTTAATTATCGATTGCAGTTGAAAGGTTGCATAACGATTCATTATTTTGGGGCCCAGATAGCCGTAGTCATAAACGCGCAGCTATTCAGCAAGACCAAGCTGAGGGTCGTGGGTTCGAATCCCACCGGTCGAGGATCCTTTCGGGTTGGAAATTTTCTCGACTTCCCTGGGCATAGAGTATCTTCGTACCTGCCACACGATATACAAATGCAAAAATGGTTAATTGGCAAAGAAAGCTCTCAATTAATAAGTGTGGAAGTGCTCATAAGAACACTAAGCTGAGAAGCAGGCTTTGTCCTAATTGAGACGTAACGCCAGAAAGAAGAAGAACGATTAATTTTGAATGCACTCATATTATCTCATATAATCGATTTTGAGACAACTTTGATAATTAAAAGTTAACAGGTTTACTAACCACAACCAATCTACTGCTTGACATAATTTCAGTTAGAACTGGATTTGAGAATGTTATTAGAGAACATGGTTTATATGTTATAGATTGAAGTACATCGTAATTTCGGGGGAAAATAATCATTTTTCACGGTTTTTCTGATGTGTTGTCAATGCCAAACAACTGAATGTAGGAAAACAAATACGACGAAGAGCTTTATTGGCTCATGTACCGAAATTTTATAACAAATGTGATTTTAGTGTTCATGGTGAAATTGATCACATGTGAATGCGATTACTGTTAGTTTAGAAAACAACTTACTTAATTTGGGCTCCCTGAATCTGAATATGCTTGCCACATTCTTAACAATACAATATTTATGAAAATAAATAATAATTAAATTTTAAGAATACTGCATAAAACGCCTAAATGAAAGCAATGTCCGAAGGAATTTTAAACCATCCAACAGAAATTAGATTAGATCGTTTTAAGGATATATTTGAAGTATCCTCACAAACTTTCAGGCCTACATCATGTTCAAATCCTTGTTTAGAACTAAATGTTTATGAATGTCTTTCAATACCACACCGAACATGATTCTGGAATTATATATTATATCCATAGAAATAAACATTCTTTAACACAAAAAAAAACTTCTTCTTCTTCTTCTTCTTTCTGGCATTACGTCCCCTACTGGGACAAAGCCTGCTTCTCAGCTTAGTGTTCTTATGAGCACTTCCACAGTTATTAACTGAGAGCTTACTGTGCCAATGACCATTTTTTGCATGCGTATATCGTGTGACAGGTATGAAGATACTCTATGCCCAGGGAAGTCGAGAAAATTTCCAACCCGAAAAGATCCTCGACCGGTGGGATTCGAACCCACGACCCTCAGCTTGGTCTTGCTGAATAGCTGCGCGTTTACCGCTACGACTATCTGGGCCAACACGCAATTTGACAAAAGTTAAGACAAACAACGATAATTCATTATAGGTTCACTATTGATTTTGTTGCTCATTTAGTAAGAAAAGAAATCGTTTGACACGGTGATTTATTCCACCCTACCGATCAATTTCACCCGAATTTACGGTATTTTATTGAGAAAATCACCAGCAAAAGTGTCTTAAGCAAAATAAATTTTTATATACTTATATTCCTGAGAATATATCCTGAGAAATACATCATCGTTTTATCATAACTTTTATGAATGTAAAATAAGTAAGTTTCGAACAGAATCGAATGAATTACATAAACTTAGGCATTACATCTCTAGGGGTTTGATGTTATATGGAAATCTCTGACTTTGATTACAAAATGAAACCATTAAAGTTATTTTGGTTCAACTATAACTAGGGTAGCGTTAATTTATTATGTATCGTTAAAATTGGCAATTTTCGATCACCTCAACCCATCCGTTGGAACGTTTTTTATTATTAAAAGTAAACAAATTATTGTATGAACCATAACGCCTGAGCCTACTCCGCTTTTCTTAAGCTTTACGTAATTTGTATATGGTGCCTAATCTGTCAAGGATAAATGAAAAAACTCTTTTAAAACTTCATCAAACAGTAATATTACGTTAGACAATTGCCGGTGCTTGAAAGATTACTGCTCCGAAGTAAAAATGTTAAACCTATGTAAAAATCAACTAGGGTCGGTGTTCCCTTAGTGGACAGTCCCCTATAGTCGCACTACTGACTTTTCACGGCCGTTTTGCTATAAATCTTTTCAAAACATTTTTTGACATGAAGGTCAGGACCTATTTATCTAAGTACCATTGATTTACATCTTGATTTTGCTCAAAAAATGATCGAAAAAAATATTTTTGCTTAAAATTTGAGCTCCCTTGCGCCTATAGTAAACCTCTTGTTCCTATAGTAGCACTACTGAGAGAAACTATTTTTTATTATACGAAATAATTGATGAATTAATAACTTTTTTTACATCAAACGAAAGCGTAAGATCCACACTTTGTAGGAAAAATATAAAAGTTTTGTAAAAAATACGGTTTTGATAAGTATTTTGCCGACGCCGTGATACTAGTGCTACTATAGGAACAGAAATTAGAAATAGTGCTACTATAGGGACATGTATTCCTATAGTGGCACACGCGATAATAAATACAAACATTTGAGTTTTCGTAGGTTTTATATTTTTCCCACAAAACCAAGATAAAAAGCTATCAGATGATGTAAAAATAATGACGCTAGCATTATTTTTCGATTTTATACGAATTTTTGTTCTTAGCTATGCGGCTATTGGTACATCGACCCTATTTTGTTTGAGATTCTTTGCATTCATTACCGAACGGCTACTACTGGAGCACTAGGACAACTACTGGAACACGTGTATCAAAAGTAGCTAAAGCGATATTAGACTCAAAATTAGGCTGACCATAAGCCAACCAGATAAAAACGGGACAAATAAAAAACAAAAACGGACAATAGGGTCCTAAAGCTCTGTCCTGATTTTAGTACCAGACGGTTAGGTTCAGGTCAGAAACACATGTTTACACAATTTTTGAATGCTTTTCGTTGGTTTACGACCAAAAAACCTTTTTTTTTATGATTTTTGAGATTTTGTCACACCTTGGTTTAAACTCAATTTTTGAGTGTATTTTGTTTTACGTGTCCCTTCAGAAATGTCAAATAGGAACAACCTCAGTGTTAAAAAGATGAGCCCCTGTGGCGTTTTTGCCAGTTCAGTGAATGTCAAACATGATCTTAAGTGTCAAGGACCAAATTTGAACCTATTTTTAAAATTAAATTTTAAATGTGATATAACCGTTATTTGAACAGGAAAAATTGCTAAAGTGGTTGCAAGAACGTGCTCTTTCGTATTATTAAATTAAAACAAGATTTCATTCAAAATTTTAGGACCCTATTTTAAAAGACATAGATTATGCGATTGTGCTACTTTTCCCCGAATGGCCCGTTTCTCTGAAGCCACTTCCCCAAATGGCCCGTTCCCTTGTAAAGCAATGCAGCTCAAAAAAGTGCAATAACAATCTTTACCCGAGCAGGCGAAAAAGCTAAGTAATAGCAAATTTTGATATGGACATACAAAAGTGATATTAACTTGAAAGATATAAGAGATAAAAGATCCGAAAATAATATCTAAAATTTACTCCTGGAATACTATTAGCATATCATATTTAGCTTTTATAAGATCTCATAAATATCAGCGAGCTATTCCTTAGATCTTCCAACATCAAATTTAGCTATGGCTCAGAAGTTCTAGGAATACAATTTTGATATTATCTTCAGATCTTTTATCTCTTATGTCTATCAACTCAATATCTCGATTTAATGGTCAGAACTTTGGTTCTGCTCGGATAGTGAGATAGTGTTGAGTTAGAAAGATCGATAAGCTACCAAAGAAGGAGATATTTGATCATTCTCGACTAAATACATATTGCCAAAAAATCATGTTTTTCACCACCTTGAAATGCGAAAGGTTCTGACAATTATGAGTGTTATGACTTTTCGGAGAACTGAGCTGTTCGGGGAAACGGGGTTTTCGGGGAACTAGCATTCTGAGAACTGGTGGGAGAACGACATTCGGGAAACCGCCATTCGAGGGAAAGTAGCAGAACCAGATTATGCAATCCCAAGCTACATGTCTGTATGATTCAATAAAAATCACTTAAGAACCTTGAGGCGCAATCTTTGATTTCCGTTTTTTAAGTATTTCCCAAAAAAATCGTTACACATTTCAATTTTTCCAATTCAAACGTAAATTTTTCTAATATTTCATAACTTTTTTGAAATATCCACTTTTTAAACAGTTAATTCAATCAACTGCGTATCAGAAGTAAACACATACAGGGGATAGGCAAAATGATTGAGATAGGCAAAATTTTGCCCAAATTCAAATGCTTATAACTTTATGAAAAATGGATGAAATTGGATGCATCTGGAAGCAGTCGACGGCAAATTTGGTCCAATGCATATTGGCCACTGGACACCGGAGATGTTCCGGATTTTCTGAGGTCATGTCCAAATGTCATTTTTTCTGTCGCTTGTATTTTGTGTGCGGTGTAAGGTTAGATAGATGTTTGCAATTTTCCTAGAAACTAGAACTAATAGGAAGTTGAATGCCACCGGACGCATTAAGATTGGTTGGAAATCTTCAGAAATATGACCATTTCCGTAAAACTGGTTCCGGAAAACATGGTCAGTCATGTTTGTATTTCCAATCATGTAAATATTATCCGGAGCTATATCTAAGTGGACATCAACCTTAAAAATGATGTTTCCTGCAGCGTATTCAGAACCATTAGATGCACAGACCACTCTATAGAAGGTTCCAGGTGCCCTGGAGGAAGTGGTCAATTAGGAACATATCTGGAACCATATCAATATGGGCATCAAACTTCATGATTTTCAAAGGTCATGCTTTCCGAAGCATTTTCAGCATCACCGGCTGCCATGACCACTTTATAGTAGGTTCCAGGTGCCCCGGGGGATGTGGCCAATTCAAAACATGCCCGAAAACACATCAATATGGGTAAAAACATCAAGATTTTTGAAGGTGATGCTAATAGAAGTATTTACAGCGCAACTTATTTATACGACCACTGTTAGTAGGTTCCATGGGCCCTTGGGGATGAGGTCATGTTTCGAATTGGCCACATCTCTAGGAGCCCCTGGAATCTACTATAGAGTGGTTATTACATCATGTGGTTCTGAAAATGATCGCCATTTTCCAAGTCCCATGGATCTTACTGTTTATGGTAGAATGTGATTCTAAACAGATGAACGGACATGTTCCGAATCGGCCACATTCCCCGGGGCACCTGGAACCTACTTTAAAGTGGTCATAGCAGCCGGTGATGCTGGAAATGCTTCGGAAAGCATAACCTTTAAAAATCATGAAGTTTGATGCCCATATTGATATGGTTCCGGATATGTTCCTAATTGACCACTTTCCCCAGGGTACTTGGAACCTTCTATAGTGTAGTCTGTGCATCTAATGGTTCTGAATATGCTGCAGGAATCATCATTTTTAAGGTTAGTGTCCGCTTGGATATAGCTCCGTATAATATTAACATGATTGGAAATACAAACATGACTGACCATGCTTTCAAGAACCAGTTTTACGGAAATGGTCATATTTCTGAAGATTTCCAACCAATCTTAATGCGTCCGGTGGCATTCAACTTCCTATTAGTTCTAGTTTCTAGGAAAATTGCAAACATCTATCGAACTTTACACCGCACAAAAATAGAAGCAACAGAAAAAATGTCATTTGGACATGACCTCAGAAAATCCGGAACATCTCCGGTGTCCAGTGGCCAATATGCATGGCCAAGGAAGTTCCTAAAACTGGACCAAATTTGCCGTCGACTGCTTCCAGATGCATCCAATTTCATCCATTTTTCATAAAGTTATAAGCATTTGAATTTGGGCAAAATTTTGCCTATCTCAATCATTTTGCCTATCCCCTGTAGTTGTTCTTTATAATTTTAGGTATTATAGAATAATTATCTTATGAAGATCCGTATTTTGGAAATCTTCCAAAATTTGGCATAAATATGAGTAAAGAAACGCAAAAAGTTAAGCAGAAGCATGTACGGATCAAGTTTAACTCTGTTTGAGAAACTAATAATTGCTTGGAAAGTAGATGAGTAAGACAATATACTCTGAAATATTTCTAAAAACTGTTTGTTATGTTTTTAATGTTATTGTTTTACTGGTGTTGAAAATTATGTGCCAATTCTCCATTTCCTAAAGTACGGGACAATTCGAGCATTTTCCATAAAACGAAGGGACAGCCTGTCGAGGGGATGAAAACGGTACTGTCCCGTTAAATACGGTACGTATGGTCAGCCTACTCAAAATAGAATATTATCACTCTTTTCAATCTTTCATTTGACGCCAAAGGATCTCTTTTATTACACTTCAATATCTTGAATTTGATATTAAAAATAAGGAAAAATATAATTTAACAAAAGAAAATGATTAAGGCTTGTGTTCGAAAACAAAATAGCGTTCGCCAAAAAAATATTTTAAGTCGGATTTTCTTGAAACTTGGATTTTGTTTTGGCATAATTACTTTATTCAATGTCCTTTCCTTTGCTGAAAGCCCTTTCCCCTCATTACTTTTTGTGCAATGGTGGAGCCAACCTTTTTGGTCACTTTCATAAATGCTTTCTTCAATTCCAGCTCGTTTTAAAACACCTTGGACGACTTTCAATCTCGTTGCAATGTACGGTTTACTCAGGTTACCGCATTGGCATATGGCCTGCCAGAAGCAATTATGTTTTAGCAAATTTGACCATTTTTACTTACTTACTTACTTATTTGGCTTTACATCAATTATCTTGATAAAGCCTCGCCAACAATAATTCGCCAATTCACTCGGTTCATGGCCGCTTCTCTCCATCCTCGACTGTGACCCACGCTCTCCAGGTCCTGGTGCACCTGGTCAATCCACCTAGCTCGCTGCGCCCCACGCCTTCTTGTTCCGACCGGATTCGTAGCGAACACCATCTTTACAGGGTTGTTGTCCGGCATTCTTGCAACATGCCCTGCCCAGCGTATCCTTCCAGCTTTGCTACCTTCACGATACTGGGTTCGCCGTAGAGTTGAGCGAGCTCGTGGTTCATACTTCGCCGCCACACGCCGTTCTCATGTACGCCGCCAAAGATCGTCCTTAGCACTCGGCGTTCGAAAACCCTAAGAGCTTGCAAGTCCTCCTCGAGCATAGTCCACGCCTCATGCCCATAGAGGAATACCGTTCTTATGAGCGCTTTGTACATCGTACATTTGGTGCGGGGGTGAATCTTTCTTGACCGCAGTTTCTTCTGGAGCCCATAGTAGGCACGACTTCCGCTGATGATGCGCCTTCGTATTTCCTGACTAACATTGTTGTCAGCCGTCAACAAGGATCCGAAGTAAACGAACTCGTCCACCACCTCGAAGGTATCTCCGTCTATCGTAACACTGCTTCCTAGGCGGGTCCTGTCGCGCTCAGTTCCGCCAACCAGCATGTACTTTGTTTTCGACGCATTCACCATTAGTCCGACTCTTGTTGCTTCGCGTTTTAGGCGGGTGAACAAATCTGCCACCGTTTCAAATTTTCTCCCAATAATATCCATGTCGTCCGCGAAGCAAACAAATTGTCCGGATCTCGTGAAATCGTGTCTCGACTGTTAAGTCCGGCTCTCCGCATAACACCTTCAAGCGCAATATTGAACAATAGGCTATGACCATTTTTATCTTCCTTATGTCTTCGGAACATCAAACCGTGATTTGGCAACGTAGAACTCCAGCCCCGGTATCTGTTTTGCGTCTGCCTTGATGTTGGTTTCGTCATCCATAGCCACACATTTCGGGTTATCGTTACCCACTCTCAATACAGCCTCCTTGCGCGGGATTTGGCCACTGTGTTTTGTTGATCTCGCCGGTTCGGTGCCTTCCGGACTTAGAATATATGAAGCCCAGCTCGTTTCATGCTTTGCTAAACAAACCAGGCAAACACTTGGCCTTCAGAGCCACGACGCAAATCGAAAGGTTCGGATTACGCTTGAAATAATCCAACACCTTCCGGGCTTTCACAGGGTCAGGTGTCTTCGATTTTCTTCCATTTCCAGCCCGCCGCTCGGTCATCTGGGACTCCTTAATAGACTTTATCACCCGAGAGACAGTTGTATGGGTGATTCCCATCTGTCTTCCGATCCATCTTATGTTCGCAGTCGGATTTTCCATGGCGGCGTGCAAAATTCTCCGGAGATTTTCTTATTGTTTCGATGCCATCTCAATATTCACTGAACCGATTGTTATGAAATTTTGCGCATGTAAACAATACACTCCAATCTAGTTATACCCAGATTTTCATCAATTATTAACCACGGACAAAAAAAAATACACACGGATCAAAATGGTGCATTTTTTTCGAGTACAGGCCTTAAATTACACTTTAAATCACATAATAACAGCTCGATTGGAAGCAAAAACTTTTTGGCTGTTTTATCGATTTTTGATACATTGTTTCTTCAGAGAAGTTATTCGTTAAGCTGATACAAATATTTATTTTCTTATGTGTCCCACTCATCAACATATTCGTAATTTCGTAATACGTTCCAGAACATCCCGAAAATTTGGTTGGGTTGGTAAATGGCTGGGCATGGCGTCCATTGGTAAAT